>NC_047026.1:24411267-24432157 GCF_902652985.1 Pecten maximus
ACATCGATAACGTCCCGTTCCATGATAACATAATACGTCCCGTCTTTCGTCGGGCGTATAAAAAAACCCAGTTTATGACGTCGAAGCGGCATTTGCCTTTCTCCCTACCTTCATTACAGAATCTTCAGTTATGTGCAAAACAAAAACATGCGATTGATCATGTCTCAAGTTTATTGAAGGTATGAGTAACCATTGAGATCATCCGAAATTCAGAATGCCACTCAAGTGCATGATATATAATGACGACGTTCATCCATACATAAATAATCCGCAGTGTTTGACATTGAAAACACACGATGGATCTTACTATAAGCTCTTATTAATGGATGTTAAATAGTTCTTGTGCGAAAAGGCATGACATCAGACTTCCTTCTTTTTGTGTGAGATCGTTACAATAACACACCATGGCATATTTCATGTTTACTGCGAATGCCAATGATTAGACAACCTTACACCTCAAAAGGGTTCAAAACATCCACAATTACATTATCATTAAGTAGCGATTATTTTGTCATAGCAATTGTTAATATGTAATAACACTTTTAAAGTAATATTTGTTTAGTAAGTGCATTTGTGTAGGAGTGTATAGTATCCATTTGACTATTTGCCTCTTCATCGACACTCGTCCCATGACAACTGGGTGCAGTAAGAAACATTTTCTCAATTCTCCCAAGCTGTGGCATCCGTATGTAGGAACATGAAAACCAGGTAACATATAATGAATATTGTTTCTGTCACATGTTTTCTGGAAGAACAAAACCTACGGATATGATTTTTTTTTTAAATTGTCAAAATGGCTTTCGATGATTTTTCCTCGTGATACATTAGACCGGAGTTCACTCACTTTTACTGAGTGTTACTTACAATCTGTATTGCGATGACGTGCTACGATTGTGTCCATTGGTCAATTTACCAATATATGAGCGCGGATCATGACCTGATGTGGGCATTCATGTAAGATAAAAATATACTGAAATGATAAACCCACCAAACAAATTGTTCAGCAATTGTTAATTACATATTACCTAGAATGCACTACTAATTTGGTCAATATTTCAAATGAAAACGTAACAGTAGTTACCACTATATTTGCACTATAACTTGTTAGACTGTCGTTCATGATTTAAATCACTGTTGGAAACGCGACATTCATCACTACACAATAGTTGAAAACGCAAAGAAAACTGAGAACAAGGATAATACCCGTCGACAATATCGCGTTTTGTCACGTTACCAGACAACCAAATTAGTTTCTGCTCTTTGCTGTTTCAGACGGAAAGTAACAGCATGTAACGACCGTTTTTTCTGAGCTTACGGCGGAACGTTACAACTTTATGACAGCGCAAAATTGCTGCCAAGTCGAATTATGCATATGAACTGTAAGGAATCGTCTCCGTGCTACAAGGTTTAATTGTTGGCATTTTGTGATTGGTTTTAAGTATCGTTGTGTTTTCGATATTTGAGAATGGAGAGGACATATATATATATACATTTTCATTGATTGTATAATGAATACTGCTAGGCGAATTCGTTGTCTCAATTATAATACCTTTGATGCATCAATATTTTCTTACACGTGTCTCTAAATACGGCATGATTCAAATTAGCAATGCTAAACAATAGAATATATATGAGTTTCCTTTGGCGTCAGATCGCTCGATAGATTTTTGTCGTTAACGCTGTCACTAACCTTACAATTTTATTCAGTTTGACTGGCGGGCATGTGCATAATACGACTCTAACGCAATTACGCCGAGGACACATGCTCGACTGACTTTTTGTATTTTTGTTACTTGACCTAAACGTGACGCAAATTAAATTAAACACCTAGCCGTAATTATATTGAATAAGATAAGCTTACTGAGCAACTTTTTTTTAGAACACAATACTTAACTTATATTGAAATTACACATTTTCTTTATCTTCTCACATACTTTTTATATAGAAACCAGTAAGAAATTATATCGCTGTTACAATCCTTTTCGTATATTGGCCTGCATCCTCATAATTAAGTTAAAAACTGAGCTATACGTATTCTTAATTAACACCACACAGGACACATTTCAGGGCACTAAAACGCTTTTGCTTGGAGTACATTTAATTTCTTTCTTTTCTGGCAACGCTTATACCGCTTTCCTAGCTAGATGTTAAAAATGTCTTTTCTTATATTCCTACTAGGAGGATATTAACGGCATACACCCCTATCTTTCCCGCGATAGTCTAAATTAGGCACACATAATACTATTAGCTCCTCGACAATGTAATAAATCATTAACAATCAGATAAGCACTGTCGAATTGACGACATTACCAGGTGAATGTCGTTAAGGAGCGCGGCTGTATTTGGAAACTCAAAGACATCATGAAATGCATATCAGTCGTAATGTGAAATCGATCTTATCATAATTTGACTATTCTACGTTTCGTTGAACATCCTTGAAGATTAAACCGACAATGTGTTGGAATGCGGTAGACAGAGATCGAGATTCCCCCCCCCCCCCCCCCCCCGATAATGTAACCGATTAATTTGCACGAGGCTTCCTACCAGTATAGTTAAGAGCGATACATTTTAATCAAAGACCATTAAAGAAAACGGAACATGACTACTTAACAATACGCAAATGCATTGTGTCGGTTTAAAGTTTTATATACATGTTTAAGAACGTGAATGTGGTGTCGTGGTACAACTGTTTAGTCTGAGGATATTTCTTTCTACATTTAGGTGATTAGGTACCGCTGACCGTGAGTTCGAAGCCAAGTCAGGGCACGGGCCATAGCCTTGTCTTTCTTCGTCATTTGTGTTACTATGTTATTTGTATCCATCGTTACTTGTGCGTGTGTAGCTATGGAAAGGATTCGTCTCTACAGATAGTTTGCAGTGTTAAATGGAAACAGGACTTTAATGTTTTTTAGTAAATTAATAAAAAATAGTAAATTCATTTATTGAACCCTCACGACGAATCGGCCAAGGTGTATAGGAATAGGCTTGTATGTACCTAGCCAGACGTCGTCGCACTACCGACTTCATTAATGATCACATTGTCCTTATACTCCATACAATTACTCATAACCATCATCTCATGTACGAGTTTGCGTTTCAACGACTTTGGTTTGGTTTGGTTTATTTTGTTTAACGTCCTATTAACAGCTAAGGTCATTTAAAGACGGCCTCCCGTGCGTGCGACATGCATGCGTGTGGCGAGTGCGTATGTGGGTTTTGGGAGGCTGTCCTTAAATGACATTAGCTGTTAATAGGACGTTAAACAAAATAAACCAAATCAAGTATTTATATGATTTTCAAGCATACATAAAAAATTAAGAATACCTTCTTACATAAATATATTTATTGTTTTTCAATAAATTAAATGTGTCACTGTTAGGATGATGGAAATTTCATCGTTGTGTGTGTATTGTATTTCAGACTTTTCCAAGACAGATTGAGATCGTCGTAGCACAGGTCAGTCAGAGAGTATATTGTGGAAACTACAGGAGGGTCAAATTGCCATATCATGAACGACCGAACATGTTCTTAAAGAGATCAACGATGCATGTTGTATACTTTGTTTAGTTTAACATTCTATGCAAAAATTCAGTTTCACGTAGTTGAGCGTTCGCCCCTGTGAGGAAGGCTTTGTGGGTTCTGTCCCCTGGCCGAGACATACCAGAGTCTTTAAAAATGGTAGTTGCTGCTCCTGCTTAGCGCTCAGCAAATTAGGAGTGGGACGACTGGTTCGCCCGTTGTCAGTATAATGTGACCGGGTGGGGTGTGCTGCTGGGTGTCTTCGGCAGTATGCTTCAGTGAGGTAGCACTCTAAATCGGCAAAAGATCCGGCCTATCACAAGGAGAGTTAACACAAACATACCGCAGCCTCCCAAAGCACACATACGCACTCATCACACACATACATGTCGCACGGACGGGAGGCCGTCCTTAAATGACCTTAGCCTAATAGGACATTAAACAAAATAAACCAAACCAAATTCACGTAGGTGTGGCTACATATTGGTTTTGCCTTATGAATGAGTTTGTAGATTTGAATAAATGGGGAGCTGAGGGACCTCCCTGTCGTGGAAACCGTTTTGTAGCCTAGCATGTGCCTAAAATGCATTGTATTAGGTAATCAGTTTCATCTATAGACTAGTTACCGTCAATGGTTAGGTAAGAGCCTGTATGTATACAGTTGTGAGATCGCACAACGCACTAAATACATCTTGCATAAATTGTCAGCACTATTGTGCGATTTATATCTGACTTAGGTATTTCGTAAGATCGGACGATCAATATTGCAAAACGACTAAAAATCTGAATGGTAGAATGAAGGACGTATATAGATTATAACTTTGTAATAATTTGGTCATATGAAATGAAAACAGAATATTTAATAATCTGCATAGACATAAACAGATATAATCATAATACATATTTGCATGTTCTACGTCTAATATATTGTACACATTGTGTCAAAACCGCGAGGGTGTTTTTGAGATTAAGAGTTGCGTGGAATTCGTTAGACCAAAGCAAAGCAATTTTAGACAGTTTTTTTTTACCACAGGTAAACCTTCAGGTTAATTGATTTGTAATGGAAAATAATCCACGATAGCTATTCCACACACTTCGTTTCGATCGCCCATCGTGCGCTCATTTGCACACGATAATGGATCAGATTCACACAAACATGCTGTCTGCCTCTCATTTTATAGCAACTCGGTTATAATCCAAAAGGTGCCAGATACCACACAAAACATGGTTTCTTGCTTCATCTCGCGTCTGATCCAGTCATCTTATTTGTAAAGACACTAATCCTTCTATAGAAGTTGTGCTAGAGGAGCGAGAATCATTATATTCTCAGTTACCTACAAAATCGTCTAAAATAATAATATTACAAGTGTCGCATATTCTGTCACAAAACCAGTAAGCAGGTGCCCAAAGTCTCTAAAGGTTCTGCCCTGCAGGTAGGGCGTAAGAATTGTACCTGCTGCCCCAATTGCATGATCGTAAGAGGCGACTAAATTTGGGATCTTATCTTTTCTCTTCTTTCTGAACAACTTTCTTCTTCCTAATGTCTCCCTTGACAATGCCTCACTTTTGGTCTTCAGTTGAGCGTTCGCCCCTGTGAGGAAGGCCTTGGGTTCTGTCCCCTGGCCGAGACATACCAGAGTCTATAAAAATGGTAGTTGCTGCTCCTGCTTAGCGCTCAGCATACAGGAAGGGGGACGACTGGTTGGCCCGTTGTCAGTATAATGTGACCGGGTGGGGTGTGCTGCTGGGTGTCTTCGGCAGTATGCTTCAGTGAGGTAGCACTTTAAATCGGCAAAAGTTCCGGCCTATCACAAGGAGACATACAACGAACATAACACATACGCACTCACCACAGGCATGCATGTTGCAAGCACGGGAGGCCGTCCTTAAATGACCTTAGCTGTTAATAGGACGTTAAACAAAATAAACCAAACCAAACCACTCTGGAGGTTTGGTTTGGTTTGTTTAACGTCCTATCAACAGCAAAGGTCATTTAAGATCGGCCTCCCGTGCGTGTGTGCGATATGCAGGCGTGAAGTGAGTGCATATTTGTGCTTTGGGATGCAAGATGACTCTGCTTGTAAAACATGGACAGGTTGATCAAAATATCAGTTCCTCAAAATCAACTCGCACTGCTTCCTACATTTGTATTTCCTCTTCGGGTATATACATTGCCATACTAGAAAAAACATACATGTCCAAGAGAGTGCTTGGTATAAACTCCTATTGTTGTAAGAACAAGCTCTGCCTGATTGCTACATTCTCGGCACAGTAGGACTATTCTCTGAAAGCGCAAGTGATCCGTCAATAACAAAACACATCATGGAAACACTGACGAGGCTGGAACCAGATAACAATGTAGTCGTTTACCGTAGCTTCAGAGAGTCATCAGGTATCTATGCTAGTATGGTTTCATTACTGAAGTCTTGGCAGTCAACATTCAGACATGCTAGGAAACATTGTCAGAAAATCGCAATGGATTGTGGAATCCTGCCAAGGTCGTTTAAAGCGATGGACGTTGATATCGAACTATTTCATTGTTGTTATCAAGGCGCTGTTTAGTATTGTGACTGCTTGTTTGAATGGGATTACTTTTACTAATCTTTCAGAGATAGGTATGTGGCGGAGGTATCTCGGAATTAAAATAATATTTCAAAACGTTTTTTTTTAAAAATAGTTAATAGTTTCTTGTGTCAAAAGTATATAATCACGTTCAGTCCTTCGTCACTGTCTGTTAACTGTAATCAAGTCCTGTTTTGTGTCACTGTCTATGTGAAGTGCCATGTGCTTTTGTGTATGTTTTGTATTTGTGACCCATGACCTTATACCTTGTATCCTTCACATGTTATCATGTGACCACATTTTGCACACCTGGCATACCCTGCACATTTAGTGGAACATAACTGGTCATACCAACCAGGAAGGTGTAGTTCTACATGTAGAAGACTCATGATAAGGTTCACTGTCAAAAAGACGGTAATTCTATAAATACATGGACTCAAATAGAGTAAATGTAGTTACTTCTATAAAATATGTTTGCAAGGTCATTTTGTCTATTCTCAATATTATTATTATCATGGTAACTGTATGTGGACATATGTAATGTTTTAAATATATTGTATTGTATGCTGAGCACTTAGCAGGAGTAGCAACTACCATTTTTGAAGACTCTGGTATGTCTCGGCCAGGGGACAGAACCCAAAGCCTTCCTCACAGGGGCGAATGCTCAACTAAAGGCCAAAAGTGAGGCATTGTCAAGAGAGACATTGGGAAGAAGAAAGCTGATAAGAAAGAGAAAAGATAAGATCCCAAGTTAAGTCGCCTCTTACGGTCATGCAATGGGGACAGCAGGTACAATTCTTACGCCCTACCTGCAGGGCATATAAACAAAAAGATTTAAGGTAGCCATTGGTTTAAAAAAAAGTACAGGATGGATTTTGTTTTTTGCCTGTTTTATGTAAAAGTGTATTCTATATTGTAACCAGCATATTTAGTACTGAGTGTTGTTCGGAAAGGAGATGGATACATTTCCTTCCATTGGTTTTCCTGGATGTTTAAAATTAGTGACAAATTTATTTGTGAGGTAGGTTTTATTTCATTATGGCATAAGACTATATATATCATGTACACCTGTTTTTCTTTTCAATAAAGTGTTCAAATTTAAAGGTATATTAGGTTAACAGACACGTTTTTAAAAAGAAATGCTCTCTTGTTTACTATCTATAAAATGTTTAATTGCTCTAATTATACTATGGCGTGTCAAGAAATTGGTCTAATATCATATCTTTGTTGGAATTCGGAATTATAAAATGCTCCATCTTCCTTGATAACATCATAGAAGAAGAGTACTCCTTTCTGGTACCATTTTTTTTACAAAAAAACCCCAAGTTTATTGTTTATATATATTCTATGGATGTACCATAGCGGGTTTTCGCATTTGTTGATTATATATATTGGATGATGCTACTGTGTGATACCATCTTTCAGAAAAATGTTAGTACATTCTTCTAGTTCAATCTTAAGTTTAGGATTCCACAGTTAGCTAAAGAACACCCCCCCCCCCCCCCTACATTTTCCAAACCAACATTAACAGCAGAGTGAATGTTGTTTTGGAAAATGCTGATCCAATTAATAATTGATGGTCTAAAATTGATACAAATATGTTTTTTAATAATATAATTCCAAGAAACAGAGTCAAAAGCTTTGTCAGTTAATTAGAAGACCAGGTTTGTTGTTTCCCTCTGTGTAATGCATTAAATCATATATCAAACGTGTGTTTTCACCAATGTATGAACCTGGAACAAAGCCAGTTTGATTGTTGCTGAATAATTTTGTTATTATTGTTCTCAATCTTTCTGCTATCGCGCCATATGCCAACTTATATATAGTATTAAGCAAGGTAATGGGTCGCAAATTCTTTAATTGCTTAGAGGTTTATCACCTTTTGGGATACATGTTATTAGTAATTGCGTTTGGGTAATTGATAATTCTGAAGATGGAAAAAACATAATTAATCGACCTAACAATAAAGTGACAAAGTTATTTTCAAAACAAATTGAATAATTCGGCTGGGAAAACATCAGAACCTGGACTTTTATTTTCTTTCATTTTCATAAAAGTTTTCCCCATTTCAGTAATAGTAATTGGTCCAGATTTTCCTTTAGGGGAGATAAATTAGATACATATCATATATTCTAGGTTTGTATCATGTGTATCGTTATTTAATTTGTATAGATTTTCATAAAAAAAAGTAGTTTTTTTTCAAAATTTCTGTCTGCTCTGAAATAGCTGTTCTATCGTCTTTCTCTAGCCAAGGGATAATTCTGCTTGTAAAGTTTCGAGATTCCAGTCCACAAGAATATCTAGTTGGTTTCGCTCCTTCGTTTATACATTTTTGCTCGACAACGAACCATATTACCATTTAATTTATGTTTTCTTAACTTCTGTAGTTCCTGTTTTTTTTTGTATCAAGATTATTTACCTAAAACCTAAAATTGTACTTGCTTCAAGTTTCTGAATATCCTCAATTAGCTTCTCCGAACTATTACTTTTTTTTTCTTTTTATAGCAAGAGTATGGCATAGTTTTACTTCTAGTTTCTAACGATAGTCTCTAGGAATAGTTTATCATTAATTACAAACATTAAGTCATCATTGCAATATCTCCTATGTTTTCTAAATTATATATTGGAAGTGCATACTGTTTTAATTTTAGGCAGTACGTGATCTAATGGTATTCCAGGTCGTTAAGTAACGAATTGTTAATTTTCCATCCCTCCCCCCCTTTTTTTTAAATTCGGTAAAACTTAAATTTATCAGACATTGAAATTGAATAATCAGAGCGATATTCTAGCTCAATAGGAGAGTTAGTTAAACTTAGGAGGAGATCATCAGTTATAAAAATATAAATCTAATCGTGCTTGTTTACATGGATTTGTTTCTACGCCAGGGACATCTTACGTTTGGTTGTCTATGTCCCCTTATTCCTGTTTAAGTTCCAAAAGACTTCTCTACTTCTCTCTAGCTTTGGGTTATTGATTTGCCTATTCACTAGAAACATCTTGGGTGCGCCCATTCATCATTATCCCAATCAGTGAAAATTTAGTAATGCGCTTAAAACGCTTGCTCTGTTTGCATATCTGGAGATCGGCGAACGAGGAAATAGTACTCCTGATGCACGAACTGCGTCATAATGTTAAGGGTCATCTGTGTAGGAGAATTAAGTTCAATTTCAAACACGAGGAGATATCTAAACAAAATTCACAATGGTCATGTACTATACCAAAATGTGTGGACATGTAGTTTCTTATAATCACCAATAATTTGCTGTTGGTGCAAGTTTTTTTTTCTATACAGTTACTGTTATGCTCACACGTATCTATAGCACAGGTAGGAGCATTTGTTTGACCAGATTTGACTTAATGTACATATAAACACTTGTTTTTGTTTTGACCTTGAAATGGAAATGGCGGCTGTGAATAATATTACACAAACCAGTGTCCATTTTAACTGAGCTTCTAGATCAGCATCTTCTTTTGAAACACTATCCTGTGTGGGGGGTCTCCTGCTCACACTGTCCAGTTTGTGACGTGATGGGAGTAGTACTAGTTGGTGGTGTTGATAGTGAGTCATCTAACAAGAAACTAACACTTTCCTGACTTGTTTCCAACTCAGCCTTCAGTTTTGTAATACTATCTTTTGCCTGGCGGAATTCTTCTTCCAGCTCAAACTGGCGCTTTTGTGATGCTGCAAGATCCATTCTTACCGACTTTGTATATTTTGTATTTTCTATAAATACTTTCATAATGTTATTTGAGCTGTTTTCAATATCTTCATAGAGGTCATGAGCCATCCTTAATCTATCATCGGTACATTCTCCTAATGATGTCAGTGTGACGAGTCATGCCATCTGTAGGGCACTTCTCTTTACGTTAGTGAATTCTTTTTGTGTATCCATTGTATTCTATAAAAAATAAAGGCGGGTTTGATAGTTCTATGATTTGTCTAATTCACTCTTGGATTGTATAAATGAAAGAAAACCACTGGTACTCCAAAGCTTGAAGCATGACATTATGATGTAATTATTACATTTTTTCACATGTAAGCAGTACAAGTAATTTCACAACTTTTAATATTGAATACATTAATTTAGAGAATATAAAATCTTTCCTTGACCTATAACCTGATGGCGTCTGACATGATAACCTGTGTAGTCAGATGACTTGCCGTTTACTACTGCCCTGCCTTGCATGATCGTAAGAGGCGACTAAACTTGGGATCTTATCTTTTCTCTTCTTTCTTAACAACTTTTACTTCCTAATGTCTCCCTTGACAATGCCTCACTTTTGGCCTTTAGTTGAGCGTTCGCCGCTGTGAGGAAGGTTTTGGGTTCTGTCACCTAGCCGAGACATACCAGAGTCTTTAAAAATGGTAGTTGCTACTCCTGCTTAGCGCTCAGCATATTTGGAGTGGAACGACTGGTTGGCCCGTTGTCAGTATAATGTGACCGGGTGGGGTGTGCTGCTGGGTATCTTCGGCAGGATGCTTCAGTGGGGTAGCACTTTAAATCGGCAAAAGTTCCGGCCTATCACAAGGAGACTTAACACGAACATACCACAGCCTCCCAAAACACACATACGCACTCACCACAAGCATGCATGTCGCATGACCTTAAATGACCTTAGCTGTTAATAGGACGTTAACCTAAATAAACCAAACCAATCTTTTTTTTATAAATCCTCACAACAACTTTTTAAGTCAATTATATATATGTATATAAAAGAATATGATACTTGACAAATTGACTAGAGCAAGAGTTAAGCTTTCGACATCCATTGCGCTCCACATATTATTTGTTGACATGTTTCTGTGACAATTCATACATTTCGTTATTAGAATACTGTGTTCTGTATCTCTTGGATCCACGCGAACATAAAAATAATTCCGTCATCGACCAAATCTGTAATTGAAATGATTGTAGAACATATGTGTTTGCCTTGATAAGAAAACTTTTTCTTTTAAACATTCATATTAACAAAGTATAAATCCAAAAATACTTTTTGACATGATACTGCTATACTTTTGGTCTGATTTCAATATACAAAATGTAAGATTTTATTTATCTATAAATTTGGCAACCTCACCTGCTAACAGATCAAAGACCTTTGATGAGTCTAATTAAATATAATGAGTAGCCAGAGTTTCTTCTTGCCCCAACACCGGAAGTTAGACACTGACAAGCTCTCATACAGTTGTTATCTTTGGTTTAGGAACACATTCTCAAATAACAGATGATCACATGCTAAATTCAGGGTTGGATTTTCTCAACTTGAAGAGTTGTGCCCCTTTGTTTTGTTTTTCTCTAGATCTTATTCTAGCAGTTGGCTATTCATATTTGAATTCATTTGTTCTATAACTCATAATAATACATCTGGTGATATTTGAAAATGTTCGAGAAATGGAATAGGTTATTATATTGATTCACATTGACTTCATTTCTCCAATTCATCCACTTTTTTTTTATTTTACAAGATTTACACTTGCTTATTTGTATGCTTATGATTATAATTTCCTTTCTTTTGATAATATCTCTGTGAGTTATAGTCCCTCACATGAGTCTTTGCATTTCTTTAAGTTAAATATCTTCAAAAGTTCTTCTCATTTCTTTAAGTTTCCAGTTTCCTTTTGGTAAACAAATTGTCATGTTTAGTTGAATTTTGAGAATTGGGTGGTTTTCAAAAGTTGCTTTTTGATTTGCAATATATCAATATTTTGCATGTCTCAATAACATATATATATATAGACATGCTCTGCTTATGCCCGAGTTTGCTTAAAACTTCCCATAATAATGTTGTTGGACATTTTGAATTCAATCATCAATAATTATGTCTCTTTGCTTTCATTTTAAGGTTACCCGACTCGAACGATTTTCTCCGTGTGGTTTTACATTCAAGGTCACCGCAGTCAAGCATGCTTAAATGTTTTAAACACTTGTTTCTCAATATCGACAAATAGGTCCAGAGAAGGTGATTCATACAGGCCCATATGGCCTCTTGTTTGGTTGCTGCATAATACCTTAAGTCTTTTCATACTCGAATGTCAAAGGTCAATGTCAGTATTTCTATCAAATGAAAATCAGTTCTGTTGCTTGGAATACTACATGTAGCTTCAGATTTGAAAGTCAAATGTTAAAGATAATGTAACTATAGATAGAAAAATAATGCACCTATAAATGAAAGACCATGCCTTCACTAGGTGAGAAAGAATTAGATGCTAGCTCACACATCTTTTGTTATATTTTCTTCACGTGGATATATACGGCAGTATTTTAAATACATATATAAATACTTATTACCGGTTAGCTTGTAATAATAATAAGAAGAAACGGAGTAAAAACAATAAGTCCCCAACTTAATAAAGCATAACGGGAGGTATTTCGATCAATAAGACTGCTTTTATATAATACTTTCAAGACATCTGTTCATAGTTAAAGGCCAATTTCAGAGATATGCATATTTTACACAATACTTGGACAATTGGGCATATCTTAAGCTCTTTATGGTGTCTATTAAGAGCATTTGCGATATTTGACCCCCCTCCCCTAATGTGCTATATTTTTGTGATTATGATATCATTCACAACCGCAATTTGCATTTCAAGCTAGAATCAGTGTTTGTACATATTATGAAGTCAAATCTGGTCAAACCAATGCTCCAATTTTGTACTTTAGGCTTCGGTGAATAAAACGACATGGCTATTTTGTGCAATATACATGTGTATGCGATACATTGAGTTAATTATGTCCCTTTGAAACATGCTTTTTTTGGCAGGTTTTGTGGAAATTTACAAAAAGCTTAACATATTATATGCCAACAGCAAAGTCACATACTTTGTCATGTTCATCATGTTACTTCTGTTAAATTGCACCATAATAGACTCGTAAAATAGTACTGTTTTGACTGGATTTTTTTATATTAAATACCCCTTTAACATGTCTCTGACACTAAGCTGTTGGACCATGCTTCATTAGCGCAGGAGTTAGAACTGTGGGTTATCACACTGAAGGTACGAGTTTGATGCCTGCCGGGGCATTAGGCTCGAATATATTTTCCCTGTTCTTTCACGAAATGCAACGATCGAATAATTGATAATTAGTTGCTTTCGTTTCCTCTTTTATGAGACACGATATCGATCTCATCTAGTCTTATTTTAGAAAACATGACTATTCTGCACCCTGCTTCAATTTCGGCAAGCAAATAGTCAGCATTATGTTACAATGTGGAACATTTCAGTCGGATGACATAAACTCAATGGTCCTATCAACCGTGCACTCTACATAATATGACCTAAGCTGCTGTGATCGAACTTATATAGTACTTCTGCCCTGCAGGTAGGGCGTAAGAATTGTACCTGCTGCCCCCATTGCATGATCGTAAGAGGCGACTAAACTTGGGATCTTATCTTTTCACTTCGTTCCTAACAACTTTCTTCTTCCTAATGTCTCCCTTGACAATGCCTCACTTTTGGCCTTTAGTTGAGCGTTCGCCGCTGTGAGGAAGGTTTTCGGTTCTGTCCCCTAGCCGAGACATACCAGAGTCTTTAAAAATGGTAGTTGCTACTCCTGCTTAGCGCTCAGCTTATTTGGAGTGGGACGACTGGTTCGCCCGTTGTCAGTATAATGTGACCGGGTGGGGTGTGCTGCTGGCTGTCTTCGGCAGTATGCTTTAGTGAGGTAGCACTATAAATCGGCAAAAGTTCCGGCCTATCACAAGGAGACATAACACGAACATACCGCAGCCTCACAAAACACACATACGCACTCACCACACGCATGCATGTCGCACACACGGGAGGCCGTCCTTAAATGACCTTAGATGTTAATAGGACGTTAAACAAAATAAACCAAACCAAATTATATAGTACTTAACAATGTAATTCACACGTATGGTATAGTACATTACTGTCTGGTCCCGGAAGGACGCATCAGTCGTATTATGCAGCTGTGTACCTTTATTTGGTACGCACCTATATACGATTAAATTCAAATTGGGATGATGTCTTTTCCACTTTCCTCTTATTTATGAAAATCATTCTCTTTTTCAGAGGTCAAACGACGTCGTTACTTTATCGTTGGTCTTGCATTTATTAACGTTCGTTTAACAGCTGAGGTCATTTAAGGACGACATCCCCTATGTGCGATATGCTTGCGCGCGTGTTTTGGGAGACTGGTATTTTCATGCTTGTTTCCTTGTGAAAGCGCCGAACTGGGGCCGACATGATAGTGCTTCCTCGCTGAAGTATGCTGCTAAAGGCAACTAACAAGACACCCCATTCGATCACATACTGACAATCGGATTACCGGCCGTTCCGATCCTTAAATGCTGAGCGTTAAGCAGGAGCAGACATTTAGAAAACTAGTCACTGTTGCTATCTCTTAGAACAAATCTTTCAATCGCCCTTACGGCTTCCTTCCTGGAGAGATTCTGATCACACTTCACACAATTACAAAAGACCATAATATCTCGTACAAGTCAGATGATGGGCCAAGGTTAATGTCATCGTTGCTATTTTTTTTTAGAACAAATCTTGCCGTCGCTCCAGCGGCTTCATTCCTTGAGAAATATTGATCAGATTTCAGACATTTACAAGCGATCATTATATCTCGGACAAGTTTCAGTTTCAGATACGATTTAAAATGGGAAATTTCTTCCTTAACAACTTTCTTCTTCCTAATGTCTCCCTTGACAATGCCTCACTTTTGGCCTTTAGTTGAGCGTTCGCCGCTGTGAGGAAGGTTTTGGGTTCTGTCCCTTAGCCGAGACATACCAGAGTCTTTAAAAATGGTAGTTGCTGCTCCTGCTTAGCGCTCAGCACATTTGGAGTGGAACGACTGGTTTGCCCGTTGTCAGTATAATGTGACCGGTTGGGGTTGCTGCTGGGTGTCTTCGGCAGTATGCTTCAGTGAGGTAGCACTATAAATCGGCAAAAGTTCCGGCCTATCACAAGGAGACTTAACACGAACATACCGCAGCCTCCCAAAACACACATACGCACTCACCACACGCATGCATGTCGCATGACCTTAAATGACTTAGCTGTTAATAGGACGTTAAACAAAATAAACCAAACCAAACTAATAGGACGTTAAACAAAATAAACCAAACCAAACCAAATATATGGCGTATGTAGGAACAATGTAGTTTACTGAAATAATAAACAGTACCAATTGCTTCTTACCGGTGTTACCAAAGGTTCTGCAATTTTGTTCAAACCATTTTGTAAAATCATATATCTTGAAACTAGAACTAGAAGTTGGTGTGACATTAAAGAAACTCATCGCTTAAGAATGGTTGTATGAGCAATATTTGAACAAAACTCAGGCCAGGATAGATATTTAATTCAATTTTATCATTAGCAAAAAGGTCATTTTTCAAGTGCAATACTGAAGAAACATTTCATTATACCCATTGGTTATCGGATCTTAAAACATTTTGCCTCAGGTACGATTCTCAACATTGCCATTTCTTTTTTTAACTTTGACCTTCTCCATCCGGCCTAAACAAAACCAACGTTTTTGGTTACCCGATAGCTGCTTCCCCACCCCCAACCCCCCAACAATTTTTGTTGTTAGTTTTTGTGTAAGGAACCAGTGTATATAAAACAAAACTGAACAGTAAAAAAACTGTAAAAAGATTAATTATATCATATTTAACATTGTTTGTAAAATCATAACATAGCTACATATTAAACAACACGGCTACATATTAAACTTCATATTAATGCGCCAGTTCCGATATCGTTTCGGATAGAGTTATCTGTTCTTGATTATCGATCGCCATCATTTCTGGGGCGTCTAATGGGAAGCAACGTACCGGTGATTCTTACAGTGCTACAGACGAGTATAGGCTACCATTACAGGTAAAGTTAAACATTTAAACACGATTCAGCACAAACATGGTATGCATTAAACCGTTTATTATAATGCTAATAACGTTTAAAAAGAGATAGGTCTAACTATCACATGTTAAGTGACGTTGACTCAGTAGGAATCTCAGGTAAATAGCCGACGGCCATATTTGTTTGTCACACCTGCGTGCAGCCAGGTATATTTCTAAAACAAGTTCTTACGGTAGTTAATACTCATTGTTGATGATTTTAACGAGTACCTTCGATAGTTGTTAGCGATAAACTCCAACATCTATTAACTAATTGAAGTTGTTGCACCGTACTAATAAACATGGCTGTCAGCCACAGGTAGGCCTACGGCGATCAATAACTTCTACAGGTTTTACACCTACATAAATTGATGAAACCCGCGTTGACTGTCACCCCATGCAAAAAACTCTGACATGGTATTGAAAAGTACTTAACACATAAGAGTCTTTAATTTGTGATTTTGTTCTACATGTGTCATATCTAATTTCCTGTTATTTCAATATACATGTATGTCAGTTTTCCTTAGACAATATCAAACAAATGTATTTTGTTAAAATTAATGAGATCTGTGTGAAAAATATTAAAAAATACATGAAATATTTACTTTAATTTCTCCTAATTGAAAACTACATGTAAGTATGGTTATGAGGAATACATGTATATCACTTGTTTAAATTAATATACATGTACATATACCCATATCAACAACAAAAAAATGATATTAAAACACATTATGCTATTTTGTGTTTTGTTTACAGTATTGTTTGATGTAAAATCAACACTATTTAACATACACTGTATTACATAACTTTTGAATCAATATGTGAATTGGTAAATGAATGTTAAATATTCTTTTTTAACAGAATGTCATCTGATGCTGATGAGCTTGGGCAGCACCTCACTGTTGAGGATCTCGAACAATGGAAAGTAACAGAGTTGAAAAAAATGGTTACAGTCCCACAATATGAAGATATCTGGCAATAAACCGTTATTAGTCAAAAGAGTTTATAGAGCCATGACTCAATGTCTAGATTCTGATAATTCAGATGAAGGTGTGACAGACGATCCCAAGACAACAATTGTGCCACTAAATGAACTGAAGTCCGGATGGAAACAGTTAAATTTTTCGGACATTCCAGACCTCCATCAGAAAGACATTGACAGTTACTTTTTATATCATAAAAACTCGACTACTGGTACTACATCAAATTTTGACAGACAAATGAAAAAAGCAAAACGTTTTTGTAATGAAAGTTACGTGCGAGACATTGAATTTAATCAAATCAGCAAGGAGTCAGAAAACTGTTATGTAAAGTGCAAATGTTTACCATCAATTCGTACAACAGTAATAGTTGGAAACAAGGGTAAAAATGCAACACATTACACTCTAAGTGTGTGTCTCTCCAGGAAGAATGCATATATCATGAAAGCAGAATGTGACTGCAAGGCAGGATGTGCCGGACTTTGTGTCCATGTAGGTGCATTATTGTATACTTTGGTGAAAATAAAAAAATTGTTAAAGCTGCACATATCAGTACAATTTGTTCAGCGAGATGTGCCTCTGTTAATGGCAAAATTGAATTTATGATATTATAATTCTTCAACTGTTCCATTTTCATTTCTACTACTATCCTAGCAGAAGCAATACTGTTTGTTTTAAAGAAATCACTTGAAGACATCTACTTTGTGGACGACACGCGAGAAAGAACATTTAGGTGGACATTTGCTGGCAATAAATCCTCTATTGTAAACCCTTTATCTGCCATCACATCACCAGGAGAGAGTTTGGGCAAAAAACCATCATGTTGAGATATATGTATGTCAGACACCACCCCACAGTCTTGAAACAAATGTGACCATCCCATTTGGTGCAACTCCTATTAAAATTTTGAAAGTGTTTGAGTGTTTATATTCTGACCATGTCATCCACTGAGCTTGTAAAGAAGACGGCTTTTCGGTGAAAAACTCTGTGCAGTCGACAACGACTCTGGTTTTAGGATAGGAGAAAAACTGCTTTGGTAAATTACACACAATTTGTTCCTTGGTTGGCCAAGCAATCAATTTTATACAATGGTCATATAAGAAATTCATCCACGTGTTCATTATACGTGACACGGTTGTTTCCGAAACACGAAAAATGTCAGACAAATATTCTTGTAGAAGTCCGAGTCTTAACCGCATGCACACCATTTAAAACTCGTCAACTGGTCTCAAGAATCTCTTCCGTCCTGGTTTCCCTACTCCAGATTGTTTGTACGGTTTTTCACCCATGGACCTCCCCTCCCCCTCCCAATAGTTCAATTTATCTGCACCGTGTTTCACCAGGGTGCAGAAAAACATCCAAAAGACTTGAAATTTGGCAAAGCCAGTGTAAAACCTGACTTTGTTGTCATCATTTTTAATGTTCTCTATTGTAATCCTTGGTAGATCACATTGTATTTCCATGCATTGAGAAGGAAACGAACTCCCTGTTTGAAGCCCAATTTCACATGTGTGCGAAAAAGTATTTGTTGACTGATCCATGGTTGAATATTCTGTCTGAGTAGATGCATCAACTGTCATTTGATCTAATGGCGCACAATCTATATCAGAACATTTAGGTTTAGTTGGGAAAATGGTTGGCACAGCATTTTCTGATACAAGTCCATCAAAATGTACACTACAAACTATTGTGTGATCTTTCACGATGAGATTAGCCCGGACATTTCTGATGCTCTGAATCCAAAGTCTTCTATGTTGGCTTTCTTTTCTGACATTGGAAACCTATGGAGGGTAACCTTGTGCCCATTTTCACTGATGGTGTCAGATGTGTTGTGGCAACCTGGTACACAGCAGTACTTTCTCCCCATTGCTGAACCACAAAGGAAAAACAAATGATAATTAAATCTCAGTTTTAAATTGATACTTAAACATGTTGTATATCCATGTTGTCATGACAGAAATAACAAGGAATTCTTTATTATCTCTCTACTTAAATGATATTAATATTCATACATATAACACACACACACACACACACACACACACACATATATAACAATATATTAATTATAGATAATTATTTTTATAATATATTGACATAAAAAAGAAATTGTTTTCAAGAATCAACACAATTTTACATACCCACAGGTGTTTTAATAAAGCAAATTACAACGAGAATCAGGTGTGAAATAAAAATCTGTAACATGTGTTTTTTTATCTACACGTGTTGAACGTTTGACTAATAGATCTACCGGTAAATACATTGAGAGCGACAACCTGCCGAGAACGCACCTGTAGCAGCCAGGTGAGATTGACTTGTTTATTGGGGTGACACTTTGGTTTGGTTTATTTTGTTTAACGTCCTATTAACAGCTAAGGTCATTTAAGGACGGCCTCCCGTGGGTGCGACATGAATGCGTGTGGTGAGTGCGTATGTGTGTTTTGGGAGGCTGCGGTATGTTCGTGTTAAGTCTCCTTGTGATAGGCCGGAACTTTTGCCGATTTATAGTGCTACCTCACTGAAGCATACTGCCGAAGACACCCAGCAGCACACCCCACCCGGTCACATTATACTGACAACGGGCGAACCAGTCGTCCAACTCCAAATATGCTGAGCGCTAAGCAAGGAGCAGCAACTACCATTTTTAAAGACTCTGGTATGTCTCGGCTAGGGGACAGGGCCCAAAGCCTTCTCTAGATCCTATTCTAGCAGTTGTTCTATAACTCATAATAATACATCTGGTGATATTTGAAAATGTTCGAAAAATGGAATAGGTTATAATATTGATTCACATTGACTTCATTTCTCCAATTCATCCACTTTTTTTATTTGATATAACAAGATTTACACTTGCTTATTTGTATGCTTATACTTATGATTATAATTTCCTTTCTTTTGATATCTCTGTGAGTTATAGTCCCTCACATTAGTCTTTGCATTTCTTTAAGTTAAATATCTTCAAAAGTTCTTCTCATTTCTTTAAGTTTCCAGTTTCCTTTTGGTAAACAAATTGTCATGTTAAGTTGAATATTGGGAATTGTGTGGTTTTCAAAAGTTGCTTTTTGTTTTGCAATATATCAATTTTTTGCATGTCTCAATAACATATATATATATAGACATGCTCTGCTTATGCCCGAGTTTGCTTAAAACTTCCCATAATAATGTTGTTGGACATTTTGAGTTCAATCATCAATAATTATGTCTCTTTGCTTTCATTTTAAGGTTACCCGACTCGAACGATTTTCTCCGTGTGGTTTTACATTCAAGGTCACCGCAGTCAAGCATGCTTAAATGTTTTAAACACTTTTTTTTCTCAATATCGACAAAGAGGTCCAGAGAAGGTGATTCATACAGACCCTTATGGCCTCTGGTTTGGTTGCTGCATAATACTTTAAGTCTTTTCAGACTCGAATGTCAAAGGTCAATGTCAGTATTTCCTTTCAAATGGAAATCAGTTCTGTTGCTTGGAATACTACATGTAGCTTCAGATTTGAAAGCCAAATGTTAAAGATAATGTAACTATAGATAGAAAAATAATGCACGTATCAATGAAAGACCATGCCTTTCCTAGGTGAGAAAGAATTACATACTAGCTCACACATTTTTTGTTATATTTTCTTCACGTGGATATATACGGCAGTATTTTAAATACTTAAATATATAAATACTTATTACCTGTTAGCTTGTAATAATCATAAGAAACGGAGTAAAAACAAGAAGTCCCCAACTTAATAAAGCATAACGGGAGGCATATGCATATTTTACACAATATTTGAACAATTGGGCGTATCTACAGCTCTTAATGGTGTCTAATAGAGCATTTTCGATATTTGACCCCCCCCCCCCCCCCCCCCCTAATATGCTATAGCTATATTTGTGTGATTATGATATTCATATCATTCACAACCGCAATATTTGCATTTCAAGGTCAAACTAGATCCCCCACCGCCCTTTGT
>NC_047026.1:24432657-24471779 GCF_902652985.1 Pecten maximus
AGCACTTTTAAAACCATTTGAAAAAAATGCAAAATTTTAGTTTGGGGACTTTTTTGATAATAGGCCTCTGGTAAAAATTTAGATATTGTTTGATTTCGATTACCATTGGTATATGGTATATATTGGTATTAGGGGACTGCGAATTTCATTGCATGGGTATCATTGCCATATCAAGGTTTCTGATTTGTCGAAGTTTAGACAATTGATTTGGATGCAAAATGGTACATTTTTGTAAATAGGGGAATTCGAATTCAACCACATGGGATTCATTGCCATAGCAACCACATTGAGGAATTCAATCGGTCAACTTTTAGATGCAGATTCAACCTCACGGGTTTTCTTGCCATATAACCACGCTGATGCTTCTTATTTGTCGAAATATTGACATTGAACGATTTTGATGTAAACCAGGACTCGTGCATGGAACCTCTGAACTCAAGACGGACATTTCTGTATCACTCTCAGCATTTATTTTTTTCTGTCTTTCATGCTCATCCAGAGTTATCTTCCCTAACTACACTTCATTCTTTCTGTGACACTCCTTTAGGTGTCAACCCACTAGTAAAATCATTGATAATTTAATAGGGAAAATATATTGGAATCGTTCAGCGCAAACTAAAACTATAGGGATCGCCATACTACCTGAAAAATTTGGGAAACACTGACGGTGATAAGAGACGATGGGCAGATTTCGTAGTCTTATTACGTCCTCATTGCGTACCTGCCAGGTTCTTATTGCGTCCAACAACGTTTCTTGTTTGATCGCGCGTGCCCAGCGCTGAATGCGTTCTTCATATGATCTTGTGTCCTTCAAAATTATCAAGGGCGCAGCGAGAGGTACTGGGAATGTGGCTCAGTGTGATAGGGTTCAGCTTAAAATAGGAGTTTAAATCAAGTTATGTGTTATGCAAAAGTTATTTCTTTGATTATACTCTCGATTACGTTTTTGCTGATGCGCTAAATTTGTTTTAAAATTGCTTGCGAAATCACAAAAAGTATGTTTTGTCCCTATTGGTTATATGGTTACTTAAGTACTGGCATTGTCACACATAGGACTAAGTGAACTTTCCGTAAACAAAATAATTTAGTTTAAACAATATTTATTTGAGGATAAGTAATACAGTACAATAAATCAAAAGTATACAAGAGGATTTGGTAACAAGCAGAAACAAAATAATTTGTAAAGAGATATATATTATAAAGGTCACAGAGTACACATTAAAGTCTAATAAGGTTACAATACTTGAAAAAGAAAAACCCACCATTATACAAAGTAAAGACAGATTAAAATGGACAAAGAAAAGTTTTTTTCATATTGTCATTCTAAACGGCGTGATCTTTTTTCAGCATCATATATGTTTTATGTAAACGGAAAGACGAAGATAGAGTGTATAACATTTTTTTTATAATGTAATATGAGCTATATAACAAGTTCATTAATACATTGTGTATCATAATAGATGTATACTGTACCATTGTTTAATTTCCCCGAGACAAACATTTTGCGGTTGCCTTAGTCGAAACCATTTTGCGGATTTTAATCGTATTTTAAAAATATAATTATGGTTAGGTAAAAAAACCAATATCTACAGTTATTTCTGTTTTCGCGCTGTTTTAAATGCGCCCGAATTTAACGATAATAAATATATTACTTCTAGGAGAAACGTTGAAATCAATCAGAAGCACAGGACTATTCTGTTGAATATCGATGTACCCTTTCCATCGATTCATTGAAAAAAAGGGATTTTAAGGTTTCACTTTGCGAAAACCACTAACGATGTTAATGTTGTTCTATTTACCAGTCACGTGACCTTAATATGCCATTGTGCTTAATCAGCAATCTTAATAGCATTGCAGTTACAGAAACGATTGTCAATGACAATCGTATACAAGTGTTTCTTTCTTTTTTTAGATTTCTCGGTTATCTTTACATGGAACGGCTTGGAAGGTTTGTGGTCCCGATGTTGTGTCCTTTGGCAAGACACTGAACCCTAATTGCGATGGCAAATGAGCTTGGGGTCTCTGGTATGTGGGTCAATAGGGTGGTCACCAGCTTTTCTTTGGCATTTATTTTGATATCCCAAAGTCGGTGCTACGTTGACGGATTTTTACCAAAATAAACGTACAACTATACTTTCCAAATGGCAAAATTTCGTCTACAACTCATTCTGGTTTACATAGCGTGCAGTTAAACTGTAAAGGTACAAAACGAATAACCATTTGAACTGTTACTAATTGAACTTAACAAGAATTTATGATATTTCATTTCTACAAGGCTTACCGCCAGGGGATACCTACCAAGTACATGTAACATTTTAAACTGGTTCCAATGGACCAAATTACTTTGATTTTTACAATGCAGAGATTTGCATTACACTAAAACTGGCCCCTTCGGAGAAATTAGGCGAGTATAATATGCACATATTCCTGACTTAATAAGATGTTGATCTATGGAGTTAAACCCAAATATTCTCAACCATTTCTACTTCGCCCGAAATAATGAAAAAATGCTTCCAAAATTAAATTAAAATAAATGGATACCGTAAAAAAGAATAATTACATAATTAACAAAGATATAGTAAATTATCGTGTAGTAAATTGTAGTAAGAGATTATATTTTAAATGATATATCATCAATAGATATTTCTTCACGTTTTCAAACATACATTGTAGAGTTGTAAGTAATACTATGGCCTTACGTCGGAGTTTTATTTCCATTTCCACGACTTGGATGCAGTGAAAACTCGATAATCCAATCATCTTTCAAAACACATATGGTTTAATCACGAGGCAACTGTATCACCGGGGAATTTCATATCGACATAAAAGCGTATATGTCACATACGTCTGGTGGTAGGGCAGTAGGATTTGTGATAGCTTGATTAACGACGCCCGCCGGAATCCTTTTTCTCATTATAAAAGTGACTGATATGGATTAATGACGTCATGAAGTGGACGACTGATATTGTGGATATTTGTGTTGTTGGAGTTGTTTAGTACCACAATGTAGATTAATTGTAATGTGCAAAAGTGCCATCAAGTAAACATGACTTGTACAGGGAGCTGATTTCTTATTCTGTTACTTAGTAATATCTAAAAAAAAAATTTTTAACGTCCTATTAACAGCTATGTGTGTTTTGGGAGGCTGCGGTATGTTCGTGTTAAGTCTCATCGTGATAGGTCGGAACTGTCGAATACCCACCTAAGGATATAAATTGTCATACAATTTGTATTTTGTTCTAATACTGATGCGGAATTAGCCATATTATGATGAGTTTTTAAAAATGTTTCTGATGATGATATGTTTCAGGTTTCTATAATGAATTGTCATCGTGTATAAGATGGCCTTCTCAATTCAATTATTGGTTTTAGTTTTATGTGGAACGTGCATAAATATAATAACTATTCAAACTCAATCGATCGGCTTATACTGTCTCAATGTATAACGCGCTTTGACGGAATTGCTAAAAGCTATTGCGATTACGTAATGTTGTTTTACACATAACGCTATTAGTTATGATACGAAAGCCGGTTGGGATCTTTTCGTAGGAGAAAATGATATTTTTAAGCGAAAGATTCGCGACACAACGCCTTATTTTTGCGTTATGACGCGTTCGTTTCGCGTATTTGTGTTTAAGGGTTTACCGTCCTCGCAACTGCTAGGGTAAAATGCGGATCGGTGTCACTTAGGGAGACACGTAGTTTGGTTTGGTTTTATTTAGCGTCCTATCAGCAGCTAAGGTCATTTAAGGACGGCCTCCCGTGCGTGCGATATACATGCGTGTGGTGAGTGCGTATGAGTGTTTTGGGAGGCTGCGTTAAGTCCGGAACTTTTGCCGATATATAGTGCTATTTAGAGTAAGATAACACAAAGGACTTGAGTGAAAATGAAAGAAAGGAAATATTTAAGACCCGGAGTATCGCAGTGGGGGCAGAAGATCAATAGTTTTAAATAGATACCACAATACAACAATACCCTATTCTACTGAGGCCCACTGTTAGTCGCCTGCTACTATCAACATACAATGGGATACAGTGGGAATATGCTTGGGTTCTCCAATGTCCCCTGGGGGAGAAGACAAAGTATCCCAAAGCCTTGGGCTTTTGATTAAGTAATTAAGCACCTCTTGCGACATGAAGTGAGGTGCAGCAGGCATATTCTTTCCCAGCTCTTACACGGGTAACGCTGTGAAGAAAATCAGAAAACATTGTAGCTCGGATTGACAAAAACATATGTGTACATATGTTAACCAACAAGTAAAAACACAATACAGCATAACATTGTATGCCGCAAAGTTTAACAAAGAAATGATGTTGTAACTTATGAACGTACATGAGTACATTGTACAGTACATATCGCTTTACCTATATTGAACACTACATTGCCTGTCGTTTCTGTATGGCATTTAACCTCATTTTTGATGTTTTTCCAACAATTCCTGATACTGTCAATACATGTAGTACATCGTAGTGAGTAGAACAGCACATAATTGACAGACTGCTGCTAAATGACGTATTGCCCCTGTAATCTATTACGGCTGTATCGTATTTGTTGGACTCTTGAGTGTCTAATCTGTAGCTATCTTTCTCATCCAACATTTTTTTTCTCAACCGCATAAGGACACTGGCAAGCTTGATTTTGAACGAGGGCCAGTTCTACCATAGGAACCTTATATAAAAGCCAGCAGGGTAGAATTATGGTTCTTCAGAAAATTAAAGGCACACACTACCTGGAGGGTAGTTAGATATTACATTATGAACGTTCTGAAAGTCCGTTATTTCCAAAGTATAGACAAAAGCGAAATAACATCAACCAAATGAAATATGTTAAAAAAACTGTATCGGTTCATCTACGTATATATATTGAATTAAATTTGGCTATGGTTACTCAAATAAGTAATGGTACAGACTCGACAGCTTTCAGACAGTCCAAAATTTTGTATGTTAACAATTTTGAAATGTAGTTTTAGACTTGTTATGCTATTATAGAAACTTTCTCCTGTAGGTTGTAGATCAATGCAAGCCAATACATGTGGTTCATTATGTGAGATGTACTGAGTCTGGTCATCACGCTAAAGAAGGAAACGTTATACATAATGTTTATATATGGTTTATCCTTAGACGGGTAAGGACAACCTCGTCTCCGCGAGTGTCTCTGTAGCAATGAGACCATTCACCGATAGTTGATAGCGGTAGCTTAATCCTTTTTTAATCGATTGATAAATAAATGTACGACTAAGTAACACGAGAATACGACATGTTAACGTTAAAATTAACGTCCGTTATGGACTAAATTTTAATGGAAAAACCATTCGAGGCATTACCATCTATAGCGGCTGGCAGTTATTGAAACATTGCAATGTTAAGGTCTTGCCATGTCTACTGTAATACCATGCTTTAATTCTTGTTTCGAGGATTTACCATATAATTACATATGTAGAGATTTTTGTTCCTTATATATTTGCATTTTAAAAAAATACAGAAACTCTCCAACGGTATATAACCCGTTACATAGTAATCTATTGATTTATTATGCTATAGTTAGTCTTTGAAGAGGATAACAAGTATATTGATGTAGATGACCTTGTTATCACACTCTGTAACAAAAACCGATAAGGTAGCATAGCAACGGGTTGACAGTGCCCAATATCCACCGGCGAAATTGCCCTCTTTTTTTTTTTTTACAAAATTGATTTGTATTCAACGTCATTACCCATTTCAAATTTTAATGAAAACCCCTAAAAACTGAAATCGGATTAAGCAATCAACTTAATATCCAGTTGAGATATAAAATAACTCGCATCATTTAATTCCATAATACTTTCACCATTTTTCGTTTAAAAGATAATAATTCAAAGAGTTCTTTTTTCGCGTTTTTCATGTCCAAGGTATAAATCGGTAACAGGGATCACTTGTTCATAAAATACATCTCTTCACGCCGAGAAGGATTGCCATCATTGGTGGATGCACAACTATAATGCTACAAAAATACTACACTGTCAAAACCATTTTGATTTGGATTGATCTCAGCGTCTATGTTTGTTCCTGTATGTCTGTTAAAACTGGCCGTTGAACTTTGGAAAACAAAAATACATCCATAGACGTACTAGAAGAATACTCATCATTGGTGGGAATAAAAAGATATATTTTAAAATGTCATACAGTCAAACACATTGAATATTGGTTAATGTCGGTGTATATGTTCCTATAGGAGCTGGTCTGTTAGAACCGATTTTTTGTTTGTTTTTAAACAAATACACATAAGTCAGCACAAACACATATGGACATTACCCATATATGTTTTATAAGTTTATCAAGGAAATAAAACATGGTGTTCTTAGGGCGGCATGTTGGTTTATCTATGTTGAAGTAATGTAAAAAAAAGACGGACAAGATAGTATAACCTTTTTAAAACAAAGAGTTAAAATGTAACAAGTTTGATATTTGATTTGAGCGATTGAATAGAAATAGTCAAAGTTTTTTTCGAAGAGTCAAATTGACAGGACATTCTAAGTCTTTAACGAATGATATCATGTATTGTTTATGTATTTTAATTCAGTAGTCCGAAGATAAAAATGTACATTGTAAATATATTGAACCAGAAGACACTTGTCTTTCTGGAACACCTGGTCTATTGCTTATAGGAGCACCTACAAAAATCAATATCTTCTTTAAATGTCCTTGTTTTATCGATTATGAGTACGAATGTGTCTTGTTCATCCGCCAGTATTCGTTAGTTATCATTGTAATTCTGTAATGTAACAAATTAACACAAACATTGATCAACCCTTAACTGTACAATATCTCTGGTTAGGTCTGTACAGTTCACGACAACGTTTTCATCACGCGGAAATCGTGCGTGCGTGTTTGATTACGAACACGACTGGTAAACTCCGATTTCCTGAACACACTTCCCTAGAGTAATCAGCACTTCTCGCGTGCCGTTTTATTTGTCAATAGATCATCCGATTTATTTGTTATTGTTAAAAATCCTATAAATTGTACGACATGTTTGACGTTAGACGAACTGGACAGGATGTTTTCCCTCTGGCTTTGTTGTGTAACAACTCCCCTGGGGTACAACAAAATAGACTCAGTAAAGGAGAACGAGAAGCAATCTACTGATAAGCAGGATCAACGATAATGTTTCATCAAATGTAATTGTCTGGCCATCCTACGAAATTTTTATATGACTTATCCCTGATATGAATGTATCGACATTGATCTTGATTTTACAGGGTCAACTGCTAATAAGTCGGAATCTAATACCTTTGTACATCCTGTATTTTATGTAAGTTTACCTAAGAGCGCTGCACAATCTGTCTAATTTTCCATGATCCCAAAATCCAACACATTGAATAACGCGATCCAGGCCTGCAAACGACACACCATTTATAGGGAAAAGTGTATTTCTGCATATCTGTGGCAAAGGTGCTCGATAGGAGATTTTCCAGTGCCCCGATGTCATTCTTTTAGGCAAAATGCAATGCGCCCCACTGCAAATTGATCGCAGAAAACACAAAGAGGACCCCGTACAATAGGATTTTTATCAACTTAATCGTTTTCCTGCCTTCTAATTTTTCCTTATCTAATTTTGTATCTTCGTCATCCCATTCCTTATATGTCTTGACCAGAGGATGTTAAAACTCCATCGAACACCCTATACCATAGGTATACCATAATAAATCATCCAGTGTCACTTGAAATTTTGGTTTGGTTTAATGTTGGTTAACGTCATATCAATAGTAATTTAAGGGTGGTCTCCACTGTGTGAGAGAAGCATGCGCGTTCTTGGAGGGTGAAGTATGTTTGTGTTTGTCTCCTATTGATAACGCGGAGCTGATGCCGACGTTATAGTGCTACCATGAGGGTTCTGTTCCCTGGCCGAGACATACCAGAGTCTATAACAAGAGATCCCAGAGGGATCTTGGCACCCACCATTGAATGATCTTTATACGTTCTATGTCAGATAGATCTTCTCTCTGCTTTTCCCTTCATTTTACTAATCTGTGCAAATTGAGAAACATCACTCCAGTACTTTTCAAACAAGGGAATCCTAGCTATAAGAAATTTGAGATTTAGCGATAATGGCTGTTTGTTTGCCAGGTTGTTTTCATGACAGAATGGTCCCAAAATGCAATACGAGGGACCAAGGGGAACCTACATATGAAATTTGAGAAAGATCCCTTCAGTACTTTATGGGAAATAGCGATAACAAATTTCAATTGTCGAAATCCAAGATGACTTCCTGTCGGCCATGTTGTTTTCTAACTGGTCCAAAAATGGAATATGCTTAACTTCAAACCAAGGCCAACCTACCAATGAAATTTGAGAAAGATCCCTTCAATACTTTCTGAGAAATAGCGATAACAAACTTCAATTGTCAAAATCCAAGATGGCTACCTGTCGGCCATGTTGTTTTCCGATTAGTCTCAAAATGCAATATGCATAACTAAGCACCAAGGGCAAACTACATATGAAATTTAAGAAAGATCCTTTCTATTTTTTCTGTACTTTCTGAGAAATAGCGCTAACAAATTTCAATTGTCAAAATCCAATATGGCTGCCTGTCGGCCATGTTGTTTTCCGATTGGTCTCAAAGTGAAATATGCATAACTAGGCACCAAGAGGAACCTACGTATGAAATTTGAGAAAGATCCCTTCAGTACTTTATGGGAAATAGCGCTAACAAACTTCAATTGTCAAAATCCAATATGGCTGCCTGTCGGCCATGTTGTTTTCCGATTGGTCTCAAAGTGAAATATGCATAACTAGGCACCAAGAGGAACCTACGTATGAAATTTGAGAAATATCCCTTCAGTACTTTCTGAGAAATAGCGCTAACAAACTTCAATTGTCAAAATCCAATATGGCTGCCTGTCGGCCATGTTGTTTTCCGATTGGTCTCAAAGTGAAATATTCATAACTAGGCACCAAGAGGAACCTACGTATGAAATTTGAGAAATATCCCTTCAGTACTTTCTGAGAAATAGCGATAACAAACTTCAATTGTCAAAATCCAAGATGGCTGCCTGTCGGCCATGTTTTCCGATTGGAATCAAAATGCAATATGCATACCTAGGCACCAAGGGGAACCTACATATGAAATTTGAGAAATATCCCTTCAGTACTTTCTGAGAAATAGCGATAACAAACTTGAATTGTCAAAATCCAAGATGGCTGCCTGTCGGCCATGTTGTTTTCCGATTTGTCTCAAAATGCAATATGCATAACTAGGCACCAAGGGGAACCTACATATGAAATTTGAGAAATATCCCTTCAGCACTTTCTGAGAAATAGCGATAACAAGAATTGTTTACGGAGGGACGGACTACGGACGCAGGGCGATTTGAATAGCCCACCATCTGATGATGGTGGGCTAAAAATGGAAGCTGCAATTAGCACTCAGCATATGTGGGAGTGAGGCGATTGGTTCGCCTGTTGTCAATATAATACGACTTGGTGGGGTGTCCTGCAGGGTGTCTTCAGCGAGGGTGCGCTATAAAGTCATTTGAAAGTTGAGAAGTTTTCATTCCGAAAGCGACTTATATGTTTTGCGTGAATTCGCCTGTAATCTTAGACTTAGATGTTGGTTATGAGGTGATTTTAAAAAGATGAATACTGTAAATAAACTTATTTTCGCGTGCAATTTTATTAGTGTATTTCACAAATTCGCAAAACAAAGAATGGCTGCGAAACAGTTTCAATCACATGAAGAGTAGGCGTTACAATTGTGACTGTAAATTGCAAAATTAAATCGTCGCGAAAAGGTCATGTGGCATGAAAAAGGGAAACTAAGTCGCCGCAGAATTACATTACAAGGTGTAAGTGAATTATTGGCAATCGTTGCTATTTGTTTTGACCTCATAAAAGAGCTGTGAAACCATTATTATGTAGTATCTTTAATAAGAGTATACATCTAAATATTTACATTCTGTGTTGCATTTGCCTATATGTCGTTAGTAAACCAAATTGTATTCATCAGAGTGTATACTACAATTTACAGTGATTCGGTCAGAGTAGGGATACAGCCCCAGGTGTTGCTGGTCAAAACAATGGTCCCCAGTTACATTCGGCCAGGAGAGATTTCAAAAGCTAGCATTTATCTACGTAAACCACCATAAAAAAGCAACGCAAGTTATGAGAGTAAAATTTAATAATAGAAAAAATTAAGTCGACGGACTCGACACAAAATTATTATAAGCTCTATTCCTGATCTATGGGAAGTAATCAAAGTGTCACTGTCGTCACACAGGGGCTCGCTGTCGAATTGTCAGAAATGCTAGACACGACAACATTTAAAGTCCAGCATTTAAAAAAAAAATCTTGCGAAAAATCGGCAGTATCGACATGGTTTCTGGTTGTGTATGCATACTGAATTATAGTTATGTGGTTATTCACTGATGTCAAGGCCTACCTTACTCCAAAATCGAGCCCCTGTGAAGTTGAACACCGTCTGCTAAGTTAGCGACACTGATGTGACCGGTTAGACTGGATTCTGTTTCTAATGAAATATCCTTGGAATCGTTTTAACCTACTCTCAAGACGACGTTCATTTAGAATTTAAGAGGTGATATTCCTCTGAAAATAACGTAAATCCAGTCGATAGAAACATAAGTGTTTCCGAGGAATCGAGTCTGTCCTGTGCAGTACCCATTCAACGCCGCATCACTTCTAAATGTTAACCGTATATCATGCGCCGAAAAACGGCTTTATTTTTAAACAAGCAGAAATTATGCAATTGTGAACAATTTGAAGATATCTACAAACTTTTATAAAATATAATATCAAGCCAAATTGTGCAAAAAACATTTCATGTGATTGCTATTGTTAACGACATGAGGGACTATATTATTCCTTCTTGAAATTTCGGCTGTTCCGGTATTTGAACTTGATGACGTCAGTGATAGGAGAAGCGGCAAATTTAAACGCGTCTTAAGCTACAGTAAATAAAATAAAATTATGAATGTAAATATAAGCATTGAACTGTTACCAAATGGTAGTATACAGTCGATATGAATACAATTTGGGTGACAGATAAATATTTAGGGCGACATTCTATTTATCTGTCACCCAAATTGTATTCATATCGACTGTATACTACCATTTGGTAACAGTTCAATGCTTAAACATACCAGGTTTATCTTCACACAAACAGTGTACGACACAATGCGTACGAGTGTCGTTGCGACGTTTTAAGACCGACTGGCCTCTGTCAGTCAGAGCTTGACAAAGAGACCTGTCGGTCTGTAAACGTTGCAACGACACTCGTACTCATAGTTACATTTACTGTTTGTGTAAAGATTTACATTGTATATTCATTCTGGTGTAGAAATTTGTATACTGTACAACTGGTACGGTAATATTGCTCGATTTAATTTCGGAAAAGGCCCAACTACGGCATTTTTAGCTTTAAAATCGAACTTTCCCATATTTGTTGCGGAAATGAATAAAGTGCATAGTCAAATATACATAAATGAGTAAATTTTCTATTCATAAAGCCCTATTTTATCCATTTCTATGTTGGTTACAAGGTTGTACTTTTGGAAAATAAAAATATTCATAGAAGCATTGTCAAGCATTGAAACACGACTTAATTATTTGCAGATTATCTCCAAAATCATAACTAGTGTATCATGTAGACTGTTTTCAGTTATACGCACAAGTCGGTAGATTCAATTTTATACGGTGACAAAGTCAAAGTAGAAGTCGAATGCTTAATTTACCGTTTGTCGTACAACTTGAAAACAAACAAAAACTCTGAAAACACAATTTCAGCCTTCGAGTCAGGCAGTGCAGACAACGCGGAATCGGTAAACAAGAACAAGGTGAGGTCATCGAAATGTACAAATTGCAACAATTGTATTTCAAATGAATACACTAATGAGCAACATGATAAGGCGAAACATTAACTCACATGCGTATTTATTCAATTGTTGTAATAATTATTTCTCTCATACTTTGCCGTGTAAGATAGAGTTTGCTCATGTAAGATAGCTATGTAAGATAAATCTTTTTCTCTCATCCCTACCGGTATCATACTGGTCTGTCAAGGTAAATACACCCATGCTTGCTGTGTGTGTATTACCTCGCTTCCGGTGTAGGATAGCCACGCGCGCGCAATGATACAAAAGTAGTTCGCCGAACCGAAAGTAGATCTATCATGATTTAAACATTTCAACAATACATTGAATTAAGATATGTAATCAGATAATAATTTGTTTTATTTATGATATAAATTAAGTAAAAAAGCACGTTCTTTTATTGTTTTTTTTATTAATAAAACATGGAACTATATTTTCACGCGAAAGGACACACTAGCTTGGCCGACATCAAGTGATTTGGCTTCGCTTGCAATGACAGGGCTGCTGAAACAACGTTAGACTGTGGAAATGAATGGTTTCCTTCGTTTTTAGAACAGCAAACGTCGTTTGCATATATGGGGTATGGTAAATCGATTGACGCTGTTCTTTTTTTTATTATATGCAGTAGAAAAAAGTTTGGATTGAGAAAAAATGGCGTCTATCTGAGAAAGCTATCGACAGATAGTGTCTATTTTTGCATATTTTAGGTTGGGGAATGAGAGAAGAATACTCAATCATATGTGGTTCATGTAGGATAGGGATATTTCACCCTCTGGGTCACAAAATGTGGTAAAACCCTCAGCGGAGCCTCGGGTTTTACCACATTTTGTGACCCCTCGGGTGGAATATCCCTATCCTACATGACCACATATGATAGAGTCTTATACTCTTACCCTAGACAGAGATATCCGCAGTTTTACCGGGGTGAGATTAAAATAAGTATTCATTATCAGAGTTAACTGAGTGTTTGGTGTCCTTTTTGACAAGCTTACGGGAATTATATTTTGTATGAAATCAACATCGTAAGGTGTAAAACGTCTGCTGCAGCCTTATCACAAAAGTTATCCGCCGTCCACGTGTTGCTGTTTATATACGTTTGGATTTGATTCACACTACGATTGGAAAACAGGGTAAGAGAAAAATAACCATTCACCCCTTTTTGGGATGAGATAGGAGGATCTCAACCCTCGGGGGGAGATTGTTAAGTTCCCAAACACTCGGCAAGCCCCGTGTTTGGGAATTTAACAATCCCCACCCTCGGGTTGAGATCCCCCTATCTCACCCCGAAAGGCGATGAAAGATTATATTAATCTTATCTTAATCACTGTGAATATACGAATCATCGTCGCATCATGGCGATCGAGAACGACATCACTCGCAATAGCCTTGAACTACCTCGATGAATTGAATTCCAATGAAAACTTACTTCCTAATTGCTTTTTCAATGTATTGTTAATAGAACTTTTTCTCGGATGTTGACAATTTGATAAAGGACACGTCAAAAGTTACTGCAATTTTTATCGGCGAATCACACATTCGTCCAACATTGAACCATAACAATAAAGGAAATTCGTGTGCAAATTAATAAATAATTAAGAAATATTTCAAATATCAGGTGACCGTTAACAACCGTTCAATAAGGCTTTCTATTGCATACCACGTGGCGCTAGTCTTGTGTTGCAGAAAATATTATTTTGTTAAAATTACAGATAGTTGTAATATTAACTAATGATCATGTATGTCTGTGGTACAGTAATAAGAGAAAAAAACCCGGATCTTTGTTTGTTTGTTTGTTTGTTTTTGCAAATACTTCTGAATACTTACATCAAATATGTAGCAAACACATCTTAAAGCATGCCCGTATATTACAGACATGTCGGTAGCTGACTCGATACTCGTCCTGGATACTCCATGGGTTATGTTAACTTCATGCTCGATACCCCATGGGTTACGTTAACTTCATTAGCGATACCCCAGGGGTTACGTTAACTTCATCCTCGATACTCCAGGGGTTACGTTAACTTCATCCTCGATACCCCAGGGGTTACGTTAACTTCATCCTCGATACCCCAGGGGTTACGTTAACTTCATCCTCGATACCCCAGGGGTTACGTTAACTTCATTAGCGATACCCCAGGGGTTACGTTAACTTCATCCTCGATACCCCAGGGGTTACGTTAACTTCATCCTCGATACCCCAGGGGTTACGTTAACTTCATCCTCGATATCCCAGGGGTTGAGTTAGCTTCATTAGCGATACCCCAGGGGTTACGTTAACTTCATTAGCGATACCCCAGGGGTTACGTTAACTTCATCCTCGATACCCCAGGGGTTACGTTAACTTCCTCCTCGATACTACAGGGGTTACGTTAACGTCATACTCGATACTTTAAGTGTTGCATTCACTTAGGCCCTATTCACCCCAAGAACATGTTATGGCGAAATCGAAGGCTTACAACTTGCTATTAGATAAGTGTCATAATACGAACCTGACCAATTGCTAAACTGTAACAATTCGTTTGTAAATCACGGTGAAGTAACAACCCTGTCCAAGTCAATCAAATTGAATGTATTGTGACCTCGACATTTGTTTGATGAAATTAAACAGTTTGTCTCATCCACAAGGTGACAGTGACAGAGTCTCCAATTTCACCATGACATATTCCAATGGTGTAGGGAGGGGAAATGACGTAGCCCCGAAAGTACCTTTAATTGATAATAACAGATTGATATTGACCTTTCACCTTCATACACAAAAACACAGACCAGTACTTTGAGACCAATAGGCACTGTCTATTTGATTACAGTCTCCTAATCTGAACAACTCAGTGTACATACGCTTCATTGAGCATTTTTCTGATAAAGGTGACTGAGTGCAGTCACCAGGACATTACAAATAAACGCAATACTGATTAATTATTGACAGGCACGACCTGTGTATACATGCACATGGACCTTTGGTCAATGCCTGTCAATGAATTATTCTTATAAAGTTCATATTAAATATTTTATTATCAAATATTATGTATACATGTATATATAAGCAAAATGTATGAATGATGTGTGAATGTTTATGTTTGAGTAATCTCCCGTAAATGTTAGTTATACATGTAATTGTTTCATTTCATGGTAAATGTATATATTAATTTTATATTTATACGATCCAATTGCCACCATAGGAGAAAATGTATATATGCTTGGCCTGTTATTTAATCCTTTTGACTAATACCATCAAATGTCAATTAAATTTGTTGAAATGAAAACAATACTGATGAGATATACAAATGTACTGGTTTTGAACTCGGTGTATTTTCTAATTGCTGGGGAAAATGTACAAGAATGGAAGGATGAAATGGTCACAGAATCAGATTTCAACAATCGAATTGCGGCAGATTAAGTTACTTGGCCTTCATCTCCTATTGTAATGTGTATGATAAACAAAATTACCTCTCCCAATAATTGTTTGATACATAAGAACGCATACACTGCTGTATCAATATCCTTCCAACGCGACAGATAATGCTTGTTCCCCTGCACTGCAGGTAGGGCGTAAGAATTGTACCTGCTGCCCCCATTGCATGATCGTAAGAGGCGACTGAATTTGGGATCTTATCTGTTCTTTTCTTTCTTACAAACTGTCTTCTTCCTAATGTCTCCCTCGACAATGCCTCACTTTTGGCCTTTAGTTGAGCGTTCGCCGCTGTGAGGAAGGCTTTGGGTTCTGTCCCCTGGCCGAGACATACCAGAGTCTTTAAAAATGGTAGTTGCTACTCCTGCTTAGCGCTCAGCATATAAGGAGTGGGACGACTGGTTCACCCGTTGTCAGTATAATGTGACCGGTTGGGGTGTGCTGCTGGGTGTCTTCGGCAGTATGCTCCAGTGAGGTAGCACTATAAATCGGCAAAAGTTCCGGCCTATCACAAGGAGACTTAACACGAACATACCGCAGCCTCCCAAAACACACATACGCACTCACCACACACATTCATGTCGCACGCACGGGAGGCCGTCCTTAAATGACCTTAGCTGTTAATAGGACGTTAAACAAAATAAACCAAACCAAACCAAACCAAACCAAACCCCTGCAGGTAGGGCGTAAGAATTGTACCTGCTGCCCCCATTGCATGATCGTAGGAGGCGACTAAATTTGGGATCTTATCTTTTCTCTTCTTTCTTAACAACTTTCTTCTTCCTAACGTCTCCCTTGACACTGCCTCACTTTTGGCCTTTAGTTGAGCGTTCGCCCCTGTGAGGAAGGCTTTGGGTTCTGTCCCCTGGCCGAGACATACCAGAGTCTTTAAAAATGGTAGTTGCTGCTTCTGCTTAGAGCTCAGCATACAAGGAGTGGGACGACTGGTTCGCCCGTTGTCAGTATAATGTGACCGGATGGGGTGTCCTGCTGGGTGTCTTCGGCAGTATGCTTCAGTGAGGTAGCACTATAAATCGGCAAAAGTTCCGGCCTATCACAAGGAGACTTAACACGAACATACCGCAGCCTCCCAAAACACACATACGCACTCACCACACGCATGCATGTCGCACGCATGGGAGGCCGTCCTTAAATGACCTTAGATGTTAATAGGACGTTTAACAGAATAAACCAAACCAAACCAATTGTTGTTTGAGGCAAAATATTTGCATCGCGTGTATGATGGTAAGGTTATTTTATTCAAGCTTTAACGAAAATAAAACTGAAATAGAGATGTTAATGGAATATGCAAAAAAAAAATATGAAACTGAAATCTAATTCAATTAGCGTATAGTACCTTATCGTAACAACAAATAATTGGTGAATTAACATAACCAAAATGCAAGTTTGTAATCAGCAATATTATATAAAAAAAATGATGGTAGTAATCTTATTTGTAATTCAGAGCACGAGTTTAAGCATGCAAAAGCTCTTATACAGCATAAATGTAACTGCTAAGTAAACAGTTGATGTAGTTGTAAAATTTCCCGTACAGTATATTCGCGCGGAGGTTCATTTGAAGTACATAATCCCATCATGGCTATTATCACACCGATGCTTTAACCATAAAACTATATCTCACTACTATCGATCACCAATGGTTTGTAGGCAGACCAATCAAACGAATGGCAACCTTTCCTGTACAACAATTAACATTTCCGTAATAAAACATTCATCAAAAACACTGAAATGTCAAAGGCACCTGTCTTATGTAGAACATGGAAGAATAACTACATAGAAAATACCATGATTCTTCAGGATACTCAATATAATTATTTGACATCTTGATTTATGTGGACATACGGTTCTTGTAGAATAAGTGCGTGGTCTAGTAGAAACCTTTTAATGCAATGGTAAATAACGTTGTCCGAAAGATGTATTTGATTAAGTCATGACAAGCATCGCTGAGCCAGATAAATCACCCGATGTTTCGTATGTATATTTACATCCAATACAGATTAGTTGTGAGTGGCTTCCAGTATTGAGGCAAATAGAAACATGAAACAATTGGGTTATTGGGTCATTGTGAAGACATTACCATAACGATAGTGCAATAATCGCTCTCTCGAAAAGTGGGGCTTCTGAAGAATTTGGGTTATTCTCCCGTGTCCCCTATTTAGGGGATATTGAAGATACCAAAAGAGGTCGTCTGCCGGAATCGCAAAACATGGGATCTTAAGTCTTTCCTTTCTTTCCTGACTGATCTGACGTTCTGTGTTTTTTTTCTGTATGTGTCTCCCTGACACTCGTCGTGATATGACACGTTCTGCTGCGAGAAAGTTAAAAGCCTTAAAACAAAAACAAACTATCTATATCCATCTTATGTAGACGACAATCAAATTTTGTCCTTGGCTTTGTTAATCGGTATTTTAGCCTAACATGACTTGGACACCTACAGTATGTGTTAGCAATTTCTGGTATGATTTCCGAAATAAAATCGTTTTCCAGACTATTCGTTATGAGATATAATCGAATAATATATGTCTACCACGGTGGATTTCTATGATGTTACTACACTTTGCAAAGACTACGACATTAATCATATTGGGTTATCGAAATGAATTTCCGAAATCAGTTTGCCACTTTCTCTAAAATCAAGGATGCCTACTCCCCACGGATGTGGCGTTGTATCGAATCCAAATAGCGTAAACCATGTATGGTAGTAAACTTTTAAACTAGTGTTGCCTGCGTCGTAAAACAAATTACTGGCACTTGTTGACAACCTCATGCACTGTCTGGAATAATGTTTGATAGTGTATTCGGATTTTAATGGTTTCAGTTTACCATCCTCGTTCAACACTTACACATATACATTGTATCATAATACTTGTAATTTGTAATTAAACGAGTTATTGTCGTTGAGCCCGCGGCAGGCTCCCTTACACAACATCAACGTTTTCTTAGACTTTCCTCAACAGTTTGTCTTTGACGGAGCAGTTTCCTCTTGGAACGAATACTATCCTCATTTCTATTATTCATTTTCCAACATTTACTTCACGAAATATATCGACCTCTGACTCCAGTAATAAGGACAATTTTTGCGCCGGCATTAGGTGTGTGATCCATGAGGCATCGAAGTGATTGAAGTAACACGTCTGGTTAGGTATGTAAGGGTTATGTCCCCTTTTCTATATATTACCTGAAACATTTTTAAATGCAGTGTCTTGATTTGTGTATCCGGACACTAAGCACTTAGGGCTGGTAGTTGGATTTAATAATAAACCAGGGTAGTATTTTTTAGACTTGCTTAAAACAGTAATGGTGTATTGATCAACACGTTTTTGTAAGGTATATACAGTGGGTTCCTTACTTCGACGTACAAAGGACTTTTGAATTTATACATTCTATTGAAATTTAATTATTTAACTGTTGATTCTGTTATTATTGACCATGTACGGTTTTCTTCGAGAAAACATCTCCAAATGTTGCTAACAACGTATAGAGGACGACTATTGGGGAGATTCGCTCGTCGACTCTCAAGAGAGTTCGTGCAAATTATCTCCAGCTTTGCGAGACATGATTTGTGAGCAAACACACACGGTCGTACGATTTTAAGTGTAGTATTGGGATGTACTTTTGATTGATGGAGTTGGTTTGGTTTGGTTTATTTTGTTTAACGTCCTATTAACAGCTAAGGTCATTAAAGGACGGCCTCCCGTGCGTACGACATGTATGCGTGTGATGAGTGCGTATGTGTGTTTTGGGAGGCTGCGGTATGTTTGTGTTAAGTCTCCTTGTGATAGGCCGGATCTTTTGCCGATTTAGAGTGCTATCTCACTGAAGCACACTGCCGAAGACACCCAGCAGCACACCCCACCCGGTCACATTATACTGACAACGGGCGAACCAGTCGTCCCACTCCTAATTTGCTGAGCGCTAAGCAGGAGTGGCAACTACCATTTTTAAAGACTCTGGTATGTCCCGGCAAGGGGGACAGAACCCAAAGCCTTCCTCACAGGGGCGAACGCTCAACTAAAGGCCAAAAGTGAGGCATTGTCAAGGGAGACATTAGGAAGAAGAAAGTTATCAAGAAAGAAGAGAAAAGACAAGATCCCAAGTTTAGTCGCCTCTTACGATCATGCAATGGGGGCAGCAGGTACAATTCTTACGCCCTACCTGCAGGGCAGGCCCGAGTCTCGCGTGAGTTGCTTTTAATATTAAAATGGTTGATGTTTTGATTAAATAAGTATTTTCTTTAGGCTCTAGGATTCAGACTTTTTCACTTTTCTATCTTCCTTAATATTCTCTCTTTATTCCCTAATGCAGATTATTTTTAGATTTTAAATCATCCGAGCTAAGGTCTTCATCTTTATGTGTTTACGTTAACTACTTTAAAATGTTATGCTTATTCTTATAGATACACGAAGATATGCTTAGTGTGGATACTGGATGGAATAATCAGGTTGTTTGTCTGTCTGTCTGACACGTATTGTCCAAACAACTTCAACGACACTTGCGGACGAATTTTCACAAAACATCATTTGATTGTTAAGGAGCATGTGTACAAAAGTACATGTAGACGTGCATGCAGCTGTTAACAGTGTTTTTGTTTGTAATTTCGGTTGCCATAGTAACCTAGCCACTATACACAGGTTCTGTGTACTAATACATATATTTTAGACATTCAGTGTTTCCAGAACTTTTGCCATGGACATACAATTGAGGCTTCTTATTGTTGAATATTTAGATACTGTCTCATTACGCTGAAGTTTTTTGAGGGATAGTAAATATATCTGTGCTGTTTTATGCAAACGAGGGGAAGCAGGGATATTAGTTAGCCATTGGCTTACAGTTCGAGTTCTTCCTTATATCTCACTTGACACTGCCTCACTTTTTGCCTTTATTTGGGCATTCGCCCCTGTGAAAAAGGCTTTGGATGATATCCCCTGTCATAGAAAAATAAGTCTCTAAAATGGTAGTTGTTTCTCTCAACGCTTAGCATTTTGGGGTATGGATGAGCGGTTGCCCACTGTCATGATAATGTGACGAGGCGTGCTGTTTGTCGTTGGCACGTTGCTTCAGTGAGGTAGCAACATTAGATGTAGCATATTTCCGGTTTATTTCGCCTCAAAATGGGCTTTATATTCCGGTTTACTTCAGAACGCGACGATGCAGTTGGGTTTTAGAACAAGGCGTTCCATTGGATGCTATATACTTCCAGGGCACGCGTATTTTGGTAAAAAACAAAGATTGTTTCTTGTGGCTGTGCGGTATCAGTATCTGGCTATGTTAATCAAGTACTTCAGAACGCGACGATGCAGTTGGGTTTTAGAACAAGGCTTTCCATTGGATGCTATCTACTTCCAGGGCACGCGTATTTTGGTAAAAAACAAAGATTGTTTCTTGTGGCTGTGCGGTATCAGTATCTGGCTATGTTAATCAAGTGCTATATTGGTAATTGCTCTGTTCTCGAATGAAAGATGAGGTGTCGTCTACATTCCATATTTAAAGTTGTTTACCTCGACTCATTTTAAGTGGATTGACACTGTCTATTAATTTTGATCACGACGTCAATTATTTCTCTAAAAGGAACGTTTAATTATTCCAGCGGTGCGCACAACGATTCCTGTAGAATCTATATATCTTAACAATTCGTACATTATCTTATAGTAGGCAAATCACATTACGAAGATTACAGCTCATCAGTGAATCAGACTTACAACGCATCAACTCGTTATTACTTATGAGTCGAGTGAAAAATATATTTGTAGAGAGGCCATTTTGAACTCACCAATATATCCATCGTTAGTGATATATCAACAAGACTTGAATAATTTCGGTGGTCACCATATCATTTTCGTTTGAATCAGGTAAGCACTATTAGTGAATAAAATATCTTGGTTTCTAGCTTTATTTTAACTGCTGAAATATTTTTGTTTATTTTAACTGCTGAAATATTTTTGTTAAGTTTTCGGCAGCCCAGTGTTATACAAATATCTTATTACAGAACACTTTGGTTTACATTCCCCCGTGTACCGTAATTTCTTGCGTATTGCCCACGGGCTATACGATTTTAAACATTGAAAATTGCCTTCTGCGGGCTATCTGATGAAGAGGGCTATCTGACGAAATGTTTTCAAAAACCATTGAAAACTGCGGGCTATACGACATATATTAAAAGCATGATTTGATTAAATACAGATTTTCACAAAATTTAATAAAAAAAAATGAACATACATTGTAATTGTCCGTCATCACAGTACATCCACCGGAATATCAAATCACGTTTACTGCTGATCAAATCTACTCCCACCCATCGAAATCAGATGGCTCCGAATCACTCACAAATAATCCTAACTGATCCCTGTCCAGTCTTGCTAAGTCTGATCATAACTGTAGATATACACCGCCCACTATCTCTTTGAGCAGTAATCCATGACAAAAGTTCTTTTTCTAAATCCGGCCATAAAGATACTCCACAACGTCTAGCCCTTCTTGATCGGGGCAGGTGAGAAAGATCGTCTTTTTTCTGGCGCCATTGTCTCACGGATTTTTCATCAACTTCAAATTGGCGCCCTGCCTCCCTGTTACCATGTTCTTCAGCATATCCAATGACCTTTAATTTAAATTCTGCAGTATAGCTATTTCTCTTCCTTTTTAAAGGGCTCTCTCCACTTTCATGGCGAATGCGCCGTCGAGGACTAAACGTGTTTATGTTATCTCTCCTGCTTACAGCTTTTGGTGTAGAAGGTGCCGACATGGCTGTCCAGTTAATAATGGACGTAATTGGATATTCTGACCAGTACAAATCATGTAAAAACAACTCACAACTAGACCCCGAGCCCGAACGTTTACATGTTTTACGATTGATATACATTTTATATAGCTACCCGGTATATATAAGTAAAATATATAGTATATCCTTGTAATTGGTTGAAAATATTAAAAATAAAAACAGTAAAACATTTCTGCTTTGTCCCGAGCGCTTTCGCAGCTCTTGTTGTTTATTTGTGTGTATATATATATATATGATAACCCGCGGGCCATGCAACGGAGCGGGCTATCTGCAGAATTAAAAACATAAATACCAAATTTTGGTCAGTGCGGGCAATCTAACGGAGCAGGCAGTACGCCAAAAATTACGGTACTAGGGAAACTTGATTGTGTGAGTTTATGATATGCACCGTGATCCCAGATACGAAGACCACTCCGAGTAAAGAAAAAAATGAGAATATCGACATGCAGGCCTAGCTGTTTTTGTCAATACAAAACGATGGTATTAAGCTGTTTAGATGAAGACTAATCTTAGTATGGAACTTTAATGCTAATTGCTTTTTTTCCCATACATCGGGAAATGTGTCTGTGATGAAAGACTTTGATTTATAAGTAGACACACGGGATCCGTATATACATGTCGGTTTCTTTAAAGCTAAGGCACCAATATTGGTCTTGTGTTTTTGTATATCATGCACGGCATTACCTGAATACTAACGAAAATCAAATCGCAAAAACTTTGATATTTTGTCAGGTATTGAATTTGAACCTCGTGAGGGTTTATCTTGCATTGAGGTATTAACTGGTGTTGTAGGTATGATTAAAGAACAAGTACGCCTAATCTTTCAATGATCCAGCCTCTAAGTGTAGTGCCATATTTTGTTACTATCACAGACTTCTAAACATATCGTCACTAAGGTGTAAACTGGACGTGTGCACAGTGTATATTGGCTGGTATGTAATTACTTTCATTGTATATTGAAAATGGTTCTGCATATCGCTTATATTTGATTATTCGCATACAAGATTATAAAATGTATTGCAACCCGATGATATCAGTGAATTTTAGATTATTTTTACCTTTGGACATTTAGTTAGTTAGAGACTATAATTGTTTTGCTTTAGTCATAAAAATCAATCGCATTTCTTTGTTCTCCAAAACGTAGGGAACTACACTCACAGCTAAGGTACATGGGTAAAGTACAATACATATATCAAACCCAACATTTTGTTGATACGTACGATATGAAAACATAGATGTATACACAAATGTTCATGTAATTATACATGAATAGGTCCATGCAGATAATTAAAATTTCTTTTTTATTTCCACAATTAATAAAATGTTATACACGACTTAAATTACGATTGTAATCTATATACATCTTGATACGACTCATTCCGTTTTATTTTCTTTTCGCAATGTAGATCTTCCGATCTTACGAAACGGCAAAGATGTGCGATACGATCGCAAAAAAGTGATGTTTTGGTGCGTTGTGCGATTCCACAACTTTACATTGCTATATTCCTTAAAGGTCAAATATAAAATGTGTAAATAATCTCCCGTGTTATTTTATTTTTTATACATTGTGTCCTATAATTCAGACTTATCAAAATTGACACCTAAATTCATAGGATGCATGCCTCGGTTCACCGGATGCAATGAACCAACTACCGTCGAACACTTTTTATTGGGTTGCATTGATCTAAGGCCTTTAAGAGAAAGATTTTATAACATAGCAAGTCTTAACATTCTTTTCGAAACTATAAGAATAAAAAAAAACAAATACTAAAAGCTGTCGATTTGTTTTTCATTTTAACTCGCCATTTATTGGGCCCTAATGACATTTTTGTTTGTTTTAATTTGTTTAACGTCCTATTAACAGCTAGGGTCATTTAAGGACGGCCTCCCGTGCGTCCGACATGTATGCGTGTGGTGAGTGCGTATGTGTGTTTTGGGAGGCTGCGGTATGTTCGTGTTAAGTTTCCTTGTGATAGGCCGGAACTTTTGCCGATTTATAGTGCTACCTCACTGAAGCATACTGCCGAAGACACCCAGCAGCACACCCCACCCGGTCACATTATACTGACAACGGGCGAACCAGTCGTCCCACTCCAAATATACTGAGCGCTAAGCAGGAGTAGCAACTACCATTTTTAAAGACTCTGGTATGTCTCGGCCAGGGGACAGAACCCAAAGCCTTCCTCACAGGGGCGAACGCACAACTAAAGGCCAAAAGTGAGGCATTGTCAAGGGAGACCTTAGGAAGAAGAAAGCTGTTCAGAAAGAAGAATAAAGATAAGATCCCAAATTTAGTCGCCTCCTACGATCATGCAATGGGGGCAGAAGGTACAATTTTTATGCCCTACCTGTAGGGCAGCCCTAATGGCATTTATAGATTGATGGGCCGTTAAGAATTTAAAGCTAGCACGGTATATGTTTCTAATTCGTACAGAAATAGATAAAATGATATCGAACACTATGCAAAGGATCTTCACAAAGGGCTCAAATTGATAAACTATTGATCTAAGGAATCACCACCGAAAATTAGGCTAAAACAGGGTTAGCACGGGCCTTGAGAAAGCCTTGAATTTCACATTGGGCCTTGAAAAGCCTTGAATTTCATTCTGGGCCTTAAGAATTGGATTACAGCCTTGAAAAATCCTTGAATATTAAGGTTTCATTAGGATAAGTGAAACGCTGGCCACTGATCATTTTGATTCAACTTTGTCTTTATTATGTCGCCTCCCCTACAGATGTTGATAATTACCATGTCAAGTTGTATTTTGATCAAATGGATAGTTGTAAATCGCTTTTTTGTTCTCTTGTTCCCTCTCAAGATAACATAGATGATGGGTAAATGGACCTTGGATATTTAATTAAGACATTGAAAAAGCCTTGAAATGGCCTTGAATCGTATGAACCCTGTAAAAGCATTTTTACATGTTTATCAATTCTGTTAATTAACCTTTCAATGTACAAAATTTGGTATAATCTCTTTTATAATAGACCATATCTATATTCTATAATCCCATACTACTCTTTTATTGTGTATTGTAGAAGGCACACACGAACTCGGTACTGATTTCCAATAAAGTCTATTTGCAGTTTATACAGTATATGTATATCAAATAAAATGTATATGGACAGTAGGCTGGGAATCTGCGCCATTGTATTTCTGACAATAAGAGTAGGATGTTATATATTATAATACATCACCAAATGTAATATACTTTACTCTAGTACCACTATCAGTTTTGTTCGATCGTCTTCTATTTAATTTGAAGTGAATACATTATGGCATTTAAACATGTACTTATATACAACGGAATGTGTATTTTTCTGAATTGATTAGAGATGTTTTATAATGAATATGTAAACAAGTGGGATTTGTGATTTTGCCGAATGTATATGACACACAATAATCGTAAAAATATTTCAATAATGTAGGTAAAACTACATGTACTTAGATGAACTATAGAACATATAAAGTATATGCTCACTCACAAATTTAAAGTGCAATAACCTGGGTAAAAGTACAAATATATTGTTATACCCGAGTAATTTCAACCAGAGAAGAAAGGCGTATACTTCAAAGTTCCTCAAACTATAGGTATTAGCATGTCTACAGGTAATAGTTTGCCATTGGATAAAATAATATGTAACCTGTCCATGTAAATCCTTCAATCTTGATTTGATTTTATATGTTGAAGTTTTAATGCGTTTATATTTTAATTTGATGATCCTAATGTGCATGTGATTATAATGTAAATCTAAAAGTCTAAACATCAGGTTTCGCTGGTCCAAAAGAACACCGAATGTTACAAATTTGAAGGCCCTCTTGTTTCAGCATTGTCATACACGACCGTATCAAACCGCCTACACGAGTTATTATCATGTGTTTGTAATCATACTGATTTTATGACACCGGTATCTTCATGTAGTTCAGGTGTATAATCACAATAGAGCATACACTGTAGCACAAAGCATCCATACGCAACAGGGAGTACATTATGACCTGTAATGCCGTGTTAGTATGTGTACATGTTCTGTGCGTGAGATTTAGGAGAGTGCTTTTACTATATTAATGTAGCAGTGTGAATAAAAATACATCGGTGCAGATATATTTTCATCATTGTATCTGCGCGATATAACTAAAAGATGATTTGGTTGTTGGCAATACCATTTTCATTTGCAACAGGTAGGTATCATTTTATATTTATAAGAGAAGTGTATTTGTAAATGTTACATATTTTCTAATCACATATCATCTCTTCTTCCTTGACACCCTATCTGAGTGACGGGTACTGAGATGACACATCACTGCAGTTTGATTGATTATGCGACCGATAGTGAATATACATGTATTACATTGCTTCAGATGCCATTCATCTTAGTACACCAGTCTTTTGTACAATATTATGTGGTATATCAGTACGAATATTTAATTTGGTTAAGTGACGCGTTACTAGGAAGTAACATTCCATTAAGTGATGCGCACTTTCAAGACTAAATGCACGCCATGGAAGAAACTATCATAATAAAACTTTAAATTCGAATTAAGATGTAGTTTCACATCAATTAAGCCGCCTTAAGTTCTGAAATGGGAAACACGTTGGAGAATTAAGGGAAAATGCTAAAAGGAATAAAATCATGAATAAAGTAGAGTTTTGGACACAGAAAATTAACTCTTCGTTTTTATCTTTACAGTGATGTGTCGTTCCGATGGTGTGTCTCCCCTTTTTTGCATCTCGATGTTTCCCGTCCACGATACAGCGACACAGCAAACATCACCATCGCCGTTTGTGATCCGCGTTGGTGTTTCTTCTTTCCGGCCATTGCAACATGTAAATGGTCAGTATTGAGATATAATGTCCTATTTGTTTTACTACTTTACAGCAATAGTGAATACTAGCTTACTAACTAAAAAACTTTAATTTCCTGCTAACATATCTACAACTAACAAAAAAATAATGGTTAAGCATAAATAAATCATAACAACCCTGTTGAGCGTTTTATTTATTGTCGGCTCGCGAGTTTTTGCATTGGAAAATCTGAGAAGGAAACACTACCATGAATACGCGTTGTATACACTCACCATAGTATCCCTATTTCTTCATTCATCAATTTAATGTAGGCCATGTTTATTTAAACTGAAAAATGATTTATTATGAATTTATTTTGATAAACATTTCAGTTATTATTTTCTTATTGTAGTAACTTATGTTTTAAGATCGTCATAACAGGCACTGAAATATAGCGAGGGAACTACGCTTTATTGCAATTACGGTAGTGCTGCTCACAGTCAGATACGACAGATAACTTACTAAGAAATACTTTTCGAGAGAAATTTAGACCAGACATCACGCTATTAAACCTACACGATGAATGGAGTCTTTGTTATAGGGAAAAGTTCCGATTGGATGGTTCTTACATTACACATTCTTATTTACTTATTCATAGCTTGCAACGAAAAAATAACGATAAAACTGTTTTTATTGGACTGAAACGATCTACATTTTGTACAAACAACATGTTATTTATTTTACCGATACCTCTGTTTTCTGCCCTGCAGGTACGGCGTAAGAATTGTACCTGCATGATCGTAAGAGGCGACTAAATTTGGGATCATATCTTTTCCCTTCTTTCTATACAACTTTATTCTTCCTAATGTCTCCCTTGACAATGCCTCACTTTTGGCCTTTAGTTGAGCGTTCGCCGCTGTGAGGAAGGCTTTGGGTTCTGTCCCCTAGCCGGGACATACCAAAGTCTTTAAAAATGGTAGTTGCTACTCCTGCTTAGCGCTCAGCACATTTGGAGTGGAACGACTGGTTCGCCCGTTGTCAGTATAATGTGACCGGTTGGGGTTGCTGCTGGGTGTCTTCGGCAGTATGCTTCAGTGAGGTAGCACTATAAATCGGCAAAAGTTCCGGCCTATCACAAGGAGACTTAACACGAACATACCGCAGCCTCCCAAAACACACATACGCACTCACCACACGCATGCATGTGGCACGCACGGGAGGCCGTCCTTAAATGACCTTAGCTGTTAATAGGACGTTAAACAAAATAAACCAAACCAAACCAAACATTTTGATATTTTGTATATATGTGAGCTGTTAAACTGTATGTTTAAATGCCTTCTTTCTATTATGTTGCAGTAACCCTGGTGGCTCATGATGATCGCCCCTTCATCGGTGTTATAATGAACGTCCACGTAGCTGATACAGATGACCTAGTTGGAAGGTTCCTTTCGTACTCTGACAACAAAACAAAAACCGGGAGTTGCTCAGGGGACTCAATGGTATCTTTCCAGATAAAACAATTAAATACACTCCATATAACAACGGTGTATACAACACGAGTGTTTACGTTATAATTTCTGATTTTGCTGGGAGATATTGATTATCTATTTCGTGTGATATATGCTTTATATTGCAGAGTGAAGTGAAGTGTTATTTTTTTGAGAATTGACAAAATATATCCACTAATAGATACATTATCAGTATCATATACTAATTGTAATATGTTTGACCTTTCTAATAATGCACTTGATTCTCCTTCTTTATTATGTTTTCAATTTTAAGGCGCTTGATATTATTTGAAATATATATGAAATTATAAACCTATTTCAATTAAATGTTATTTTTAGAATTATATAACTCACGCGAATAACTTGGCGGTGACCAAAATGGAAGTGACTTGGGTCGCACCTGAGGAAGAAATTGGAGATGTAACATTCCGGTATGTTTTATTGAATAAATGAACAAATAATTAATCGAAATAAAATTTTAAGAGACAATATTTAAGTTTAAATAACATTACAAAATATTCGTTTAATTTGATAGATAGCTAAATGTAAGTGACTTCAGTTGGAATATGGTCGTGTGTTTCCGCCATGCTTATACATCAAAATTCGACGGATGATTTCCCTTTTTAAAAATGGGGGAGAAGTTAATTACCTATAAATAATTACATACATTACGAAAAAATATCTGAATTTGTTGGAGCGGAATATCAAAATATACATGTTAAAAAGAGAGATACTTTCTTACATAGTTTGTACGCTTAATTAATACACATGTCTGTATGATTCTATATTACTTGCAGGGCGACGTTCATGGAATTATTTGATTTATTTTGGATAAATGTCAAAACAGATCTCATATCAAAACTACCGCTATCAGCACCGGTCAAGGATAAAGAGGTATGCTAAAATACCACATGACAATTTGTGGACATTTACTCCGTAATTGGCCGTCAACTGAAAACGTAATAACATAAATACCCATTTAAACAACAGTTTATTGTAAGGTTCGTAATAAGTGTTTAAATTGTATTCCCTATTTTGCTGAATTTCGTTATATGCATTTTAAAAGTGATATTTCCTTCATTTTCTTATAACGTCTTTTTTAATTCATGAATTCTAGGATTATAGATCCATTTGCTAAGATGTAAAATCATGACGACGTCATGTTGAAATATTCAAAATGAATTTGAATTATTGTGTATATTATCTAATTATCCTCGTGATTTAAATCAAGTGAACATGGTTATGAGTTTTAATTCGGGATCCCAATAAAATACAATGAACTAGCTGTCACGCAGATGGAGATTTGTACCTGCTGTGCTGCTCCAACTGCATGGTCGTAAAAGGCGGCTAGATTTTGAATCGTATCTTTTACTTCTTTCTTGACAACTTTCTTCCTAATTCTCCCTTGCAATTGCCTTACTTTTGACTTTTAGTAGAGAGTTCACCCTGCAGTGAGTAAAGAAAGGAACGGTTCTCTCCAATGTCCCCTACAAAGAAGACTCATGAGAAAATTCCCGATTTTTCAGGTAGAATGGTCCCTTTTAATCACCTTTTACGATAAACACTCGGTGTAATACAGCGGGCCTTATTCTAGTGCTCTCCGATGTCCCTTGAACACAAGATTTATGCCCCATTTTTGGTCTTCAGTTGAGCGTTCGCCCCTGTGTGGAAGGCTTTGGGTTCTGTTTCATGGCCTAGACATACCAGATTCATTAAAATGGTAGTTGCTACTCCTGCTTAGCGCTCAACATTTTGGGAGTGGGACGACTGGTTCGCCCGTTGTCAGTATAATGTGACCGGGTGGGGTGTCCTGTTGGGTGCCTTCGGCAGTATGCTTCAGTGAGGTAGCTCTATAAAACGGCAGAAGTTCCTGCCTATCACAAGAAGACTTAACACGTACATACCGCAGCCTCCCAAAACACACATACGCACTCACCACACGTATGCATATCGCAAACACGATAAGCCGTTCTTAAATTATATTACATGTAGCTGTTGATAGGACGTTAAAGAAATAAAACCAAACCAAACCAAATTATTGAGGAAACCTCTCCCGACACGGCTTGGGGGTTGATTGGCTGATTCGCTCCTTGTAAGAATAATGCGACTGAGTGAGGTGTCCTGCTGGATGTCGTCGGCAGTATGTTTCTGTGAGGTAGCACTATAAAGTCGACATTGGTTCCTTGATATCGTACCTCCTCCGAAAATACACCCACATGCACCGCATATTTCCATCTTGCACACAGTAGAGGCCGTTCCGATCAAAGCGGTAGTTGTTGATAGGAGTTAATACTGTAAAATAAATCAAACAAATCAATAAAAAAATCTTTCTGTAGAAATGCTTTGCATTACCTGCTTTAGATTTTTTTAGGAACCGCTGACCTTGCATTGGAGGAATGCGGCTCAAAAATCGGGTGTTTGCTTTACCCAAGCTACTGTTTTGGCTCGGAGTGTGACATTGGCGCCACATATCAGATGTACTCGAAACACGCCAAATTTAAGATGTGGGCAAGGGCACCCGAAAACACCTATGTTTCCATTGGGTTTTCAGATGATCGACTGATGGTAACGTGTTTTAGAAGTCACACATGAAAATCAGTGTTTTTGAAGAGTAGAGGGTTGTTTAAAACTTTGAATAATGGGAGAAGTGACCTCCTCAGCAATCTACATACAACCATCATTACATATGTACTTAGATATCATTTGTAAAATCTGGAAATAGCGGTATCAATAAACAGTTCAAAATCATTGATGCCCTTTCAAGTAGGAAATCCTGTTTAAATACTGTGGTGAATTTTTCAACAGGGCATGTCTTTTTGAAATACTAGTATTCAAAGTGCAGACTGTAAGTGCGAAATCTACTCCACAAACAAGACGAATGTTTCGATGATACTACATTTATGATATGTCTTTTATTGCTTTACAGGGCGACGATCAAACTATTACATGTACATATGCAAAAGGAAAGTCTACATTCCAATATGGCATTAATGTAATAGAACAGAACTATAGACAGTCAAAGGTGAGAGATTAAAACAGTTTCTACCAAAATAGGTGGGTGTTATTCAACTTCCAAAGCATGAAATAATCAGTTCAAATGTTGAAAAATATTCAGTTTATACCACAAGCGGAATAAACACTAAATGCGTTTCGATTGGTTGACACGGTGGCCTTTGACCGGATTTTTTTTTATCACGTAGTTCAATGCAACACTTGAAAGCCGCTCCATGATGTCCTTGAAATGATAAAGTAGTTTGCAGTTGTTTTGTTTGTTATATTCTTGAATATAATGACACCGTATAAACCTACGTATTATTTTGCTAGAATTTGTAATAAATTTCCATACATTTTCAAATTTGTCAGTTTACCATATTAATTAGCGGCATTTTAAATTCGGTCATATCCTTAAACCACACCTGATATTAAGAAAATAACACACGTTGACACAAAAAAGTGTACATGTAAGATGATTTGCCATACTCGATATTAGGAAGGATAATGGTATTTCACGCTATAAGTGCCGATGGAAGCATTAGCAGAGACATAAGCGTAATACATGTAGGTACAAGTAATAGTATAGTGACCAAGTAGCCATGCAGCTATTTTTGTAATAGAATGAGACTTTACATGCTAAATATCTAATTATATTTCAAGGAGTTTAAATTATTCGCAAAGGGCTTATTAAAATATTCTTTAATGTGGAAAGAAACTTCAGTAAATTAATATTTTATCTTATTCTTTTCTAGAGAGGACGGTTGACACAAATGACCACTTCGTATCGAGACGGGAGTTTATACTGCTCATTCACGATGCCAATCGTCATGAATGCTACAGATGAAAGTGGACGTACAGTGACCTATGATTTACACAATCCCTACCACGTGATGCTGGCATGGGGACGACTACATGAGGGTAATATTGACTAGACATCCCGTACTATTCCTGTGTGAAGGTGTATCAATACTGTAGCAAAGTAGAGTTATAAGGGAGTTGTTTTCTATATTACGGGTAACATGAATGTACGGTAGCTTCGTTATAAAACAATATGACTTTACAGCTGTACATGTAACAACACCGTTGTCATTATAATGTGACCGCGTGGGGTGTCCTGCTGGGTGTCTTCGGCAGTATGCTTCAGTGAGGTAGCACTATAAATCAGAAAAAGTTCCGGCCTATCACAAGTAGACTTAACACGAACATACCACAGCCTCCCAAAACACACATACATGTACGCACTCACCACAAACATGCATATCGCACGCACGGGAGGCCGTACTTAAATGACCTTAGCTGTTAATAGGACGTTAAACAAAATAAACCAAACCAATGTACTGATTAACTCTCTTCTGTTTTCAAAATGATAATGTAAAGGAAAGTCACAACACTAATTGATGCGAAATCATTTATTTGCAATAAGATATATATATTCAAACGTTAAAATAACTGCCGTGTTAATAAATTCTCCCAACTGTCCGTGAAAGAGTTCGGCATTTAATTATGATTTAAAATACAACATCGTTTACTTCAAGCAGCAAAGCTTAAATATACTTAACACGAACATACCGCAGCCTCCCAGGACACACGTACGCACTCACAACACGCATACATGTTGCACGCACGGGAGGCCGTCCTTAAATGACATTAGCGGTTAATAGGACGTTAAACAAAATAACCAAACCAAATCATGGTTTAATCGTAGAAAAAGGAAAACACATTTTCAAAACAACCCATGTTCTTCAACAAAGTGTACCGTCGTCGCAATATCATATTATTCCTTCTGAAAAAAGGCTATCTGTTTTGTTATTAAAGGTACTGATGTGATCACAAAACACGACGAGCTGCCGATACAATCTATCAACAAGATACATTTCGACGCTGTTGAAATCCATCGAGCAACTGCTCTGCCTCTAATAACCCGGATACACGGTAAGATGAACATTACGACATTTCCATTTAAAAGTAGAAAATACATATGGTGAAATACGTCAATAACCAAAAACAGTGAAATAAATTAGTCTGATATACGCAATTAAAATTTTACGGAAATTTTGTATTTTGTTTTTAATCATTTCAAAACTTTTAAATGAAAAAAGTACAATATATCGGTTACTGTAGTCGGAATCGTATTTTGGTGTTATTTTTATATGAAGAGGCGGGGTTCCGGTTCGTAATGTCGGATATCTATAACGGCTAAAGGACAAAGGATTTGAGATAGTTTTTTTAATCTTTCTGATTAATTATCATATGAATGTATATTTCGATTTTTTTCAATAATTGAAACAACATGTGTTATCTTCAAAGTGAAAGATATGGGTCATAATTACATTTCTACGAGGATTGCAGTCTTAATCAGTCTAACCGATATAGACCTTTCAGACACACATGCATCAAATGACTTTTTATATTACTGAAAACATTTACATGTACCAGTAAGTCACATACAGAAAACGAATCATGAAAAATGTTATATTTCAAATGACCAGACAAAAACAGTTTTAAAAAATATTTATATATAATTTGTCTTCGCGAAATTTGAATACGTTCTGGACAAAAGCTCCAGAATCTAATTATCGTGTTAAAATGTTGAAAGGGATTCTGATGCTGACTGCCTGGATACTCTTCGTAGGTGTAGCAACTGTCGTTGCTCGGCACTATAGACCCATGTACCCAGCAAAACTCGTATGTGGGACAAAAGTGTGGTTTCAGGTAAGGAATCAATATATAAATCTCCTTGCGACATTTAGGGGGAAAGTAGCATGAGAACTGGTATAATGAAAACTTCTAATTTGTACCATGTGCATGAACTTATTTATGCATAATGCGAAAATGGATAGATAAGTAACATTAGGGGTTTCCGTCCGTAAACAATATATTTTCACTGATTTCCTAGAAGCCTCAAAACGGATTTTACCTGAAATGTTGTAAAACTTACCATGATCAGTTTTAACACAAACCCCAGGCGCATGAAGGACGAGGTAACAAAAACGTTTACAATCTTGTTTTGTATACGCACATGTGCTGAAAAGTCGCAATTTTTTTAAGGTGGGGACTTGTGCATTTATCAAAATTGTGAATTTCTTACTTCTGGGCTTAAAGTTTGCCTCTTGGGGAGAGGATGGTTACGTTAAGAGTAGTTTTTATTTGGTTCTTTTTCATTTGGATATAGTCACCCCAGGAGGTATAAGCCTGAGAAAACAATTGACAATGTTAAAAGTTTGATTTGGCTACAACTACGTTTCATAGAAACGGCCTTGATAAACTTAAGCAAAGTTTTGAATTTCAAGATAATATGTACTTTACTTTTTTATAATTATATAATACTTTGAATAATATTTGTGTTGAGAACATTTGAATATCAAAACAATCAAATATCTGTAAATATATCTGAACGTAGGTGACTGTTAAGGACCAGGATCCTTTTGTTGAAATGAGGTTTTTTTAACATCGCATTAAAAATACCACTACATGTACTAAGATGTTAGCCTTATTAAACAAAGTTACAGACTTGATTGATGTCGCTTTCCAGATTTATACATTTGTTTAGTCTCTGTTTGATTTCTTGACGTTCAATTATGAATTGCAACAAATGATCCGTTGTCAAAAATGACGAAGTCCTACAGCGGCGAGACAGCAGTAAAGTGATGTTTTGTGTTCATTGTGTGGTGTTTCCGTTATCTACAAAAACAATTGTACGTTATTAGTTCAATCATTTGATGCTACATTGAAACAGTTGACGAAAAGGAAATTAGAGGCCACGCTATCTATACAGAAAATGTATACGGGAAATCTTCCTGTATTCAAGTCAGATATTTAATCTTGTTTTCTTAATGATTCCACATTGTAATAGTATATAATTTGTATTAGTTATCTGTTTCTTATTCAGATTCACAGATTCACAGCCATCACAGTTTTCATTTTCACTGCAGTTTCATTCGTAATTATTTTCTTTAAAGTAGATGGATTGTCAGACGTAAGTATCATTATTTTACTGTAAATGATTGCATAAACATTCATTATACTATTTAGTGTATACATTTTCAGCTGTTATACTATTAAATGTATTCGTTTTAGCCGTCATACTATTAAACGTTTTAGCCGTCATACTATTAAACGTTTTAGCCGTCATACTATTTAGTGTATTCGTTTTAGCCGTCCCACCCGGTCACATTATACTGAAACGGACAAACCGGTCGTCCCACTCCTAATATGCTGAGCGATAAGCAGGATTAGCAACTACCGGTTTTTTTAAAGACTCTGGTATGTCTCGGCCAGAGGACAGAACCAGGAGCCAAAAGTGAGACAAAGAAGAGAAAAGATAAGATCCCAAATTTAGTCGCCCCTTACGATCATGCAATGGGGGCAGCAGGTACAATTCATACGCCCTACCTTAGTGTATTCGTTTTAACTGTCATACTATTTATATTATTCGTTTTAGCTGTTACTCACTTTTGGCCTTTAGTTGAGCGTTCGCCCCTGTGAGGAAGGCTGTGGGTTCTGTCCCCTGGCCGAGACATACCAGAGTCTTTAGAAATGGTAGTTGCTGCTCCTGCTTAGCGCTCAGCATACAAGGAGTGGGACGACTGGTTCGCCCGTTGTCAGTATAATGTGACCGGGTGGGGTGTGCTGCTGGGTGTCTTCGGCAGTATGCTTCAGTGAGGTAGCACTGTAAATCGGCAAAAAGTTCCGGCCTATCACAAGGAGACTTAACACGAGCATACCGCAGCCTCCCAAAACACACATACGCACTCACCACACGCATGCATGTCGCACGCACGGGAGGCCGTCCGTAAATGACCTTAGCTGTTAATAGGATGTTAAACCAAATAAACCAAATTAGCTGTTACGTTATTTAATTTATATGTTTTAGCGATATTTCATTTATTTTAATTCGAAAGTAGCGAACATTTTCTTATTGTAAAATGTCCAAAGTATTATGCTCCATCAAAAATCTGTGGATTTAGAGTTATTCCAAGGTGTAAATGATTGGTATATTATGACGCAAAAATATGAATTAATACAAATGTTTACATAGTGAATCCCCGAGATGTTGAATATAAAACCATAAACAGAAAGTAATGACATGTAAAGTAAAGTCGATATCAGAATCGATAAAACGATGGTACACGATTAACTTATATATATCTTGTGCTATAAAAAACAACGAAAAAACAAAAACATGAAAAACGTTATGTACTCCGTGTATTACGTTTTTTGCGTTATTGACTCCCTAACATAATATTTAAAAAGCGGCGTTAGAAACATGCATAACCTTGTAAAAGTACAAAGAAAATGGCTTCTCCAGTTTTATTTTTCCATTTCAGCACGTTGGTGTCCACAGCTGGTTGGGTATCGCCGTGATGTCCTGTGTGTGTCTACAAATGATCGGAGGTCTCCTAAGGCCGTCCCCGGATAACCGTGTTAGACCAGTGTTTAATTACCTACACTGGGGTATAGGCAAATCAGCTCAGATTCTAGCAGGTAAAGAAAGAATCTAAATACATGTCCCTAGCCATTACTTTGCATTATGTCTATACTATGTATGCATAGAAACCTTATTTGTGTCTTCATGGCAGGGACAACGCTATGAGAACAAACGAATGTGCTTAACTATTTCATTCTGGAAACCTATGAAATTGGAAAAATGGCGGCTAATTATGTTTAAAATCAGCTTCCAATAAATAACAGGTTAATTAACAACCAATGAAATAGTGATGCAACTTTGACAAATGATGTCAGTCAAAATATAAATACAATTATGTGTCAATTTAGAAATGATGCAAGCAATTTGAACACTGAGTTCTTTGTTGTCCACTTTAAAGATTTGCCTCCTCGGTAAGAAAACTGCCGAGGAGGCAAATCTTTACATCATTATTTCTGTACGCTATTCAACCATTCACGATTAATGTTTAGAAATCAGCTGATTGATCAAAACATTTCCCATGACTGCCTATATTTTAATATAACACGGCCTATATTTTAATATGTAGAGGATATCTAACAGTGTCTTCAGTAATACCAAATATATTTCACGAGTGGGGCTAATATTTTGATATTTTTCACGAGTGCGCAGCACGAGTGAAAAATATCAAAATATTAGCTACACGAGTGAAATATATTTGGTATTACTGAAGACACTGTTAGATATTCTGTTTATTACATTTTTTATCAACGAAAAACCTACCCCGTATGCTAACTAGGCCTACAGCGATAATTTGTAAACGAAAAAAGTAGTTTCCCCTGTCGAGGTGCTGACATATATATCGGGCTTTCTGATTGGTCAATTATTTTGGTATTTTCTAATCATTAATTTGATTGGTCAAATCAGCAAAAGTGATATTTTTCACTAGTGAAAAATATGATACTTTTGAAAAACATCACTTTTATAGAATGAATAATTTTTGATATTTCACTGGTAAAAATGTAATAAAACACGTTACTTCATCGATGTAACGAAAGTGATGATGAAATTAATGTATTTTATTACAGTGTATATCGGAGAATATTATTGATATTAAAAAAACAAACAAATAACTTGTATACCTGAGCTGGTAAGGACATAGAGACACACACTATGTATTGTTTATATGTTTGTTTGATAATGTCAGTGACTGCATCATACAGTACCAGTTATATCAATCGTATACATTTTACATGTGCAATTACATGTGATGAAAATGAAAACAGTGATGCAAGTCACATCCTGCAGCTTTGCCTCTCGGGTAGGGAGTCTGAATTGATCAGCTTTGTCTCTCGGGTAAAGGGAGTGTGAATTTATCAGCTTTGTCTCTCGGGAAAAGGGAGTGTGAATTTATCAGCTTTGTCTCTCGGGTAAAGGGAGTGTGAATTTATCACCTTTGTCTCTCGGGTAAAGAGAGTGTGAATTTATCAGCTTTGTCTCTCGGGTAAAGGGAGTGTGAATTTATCAGCTTTGTCTCTTGGGTAAAGGGAGTCTGAATTTATCAACTTTGTCTGGGGTAAAGGGAGTCTCAATTGATCAGCTTTGTCTCTCGGGTAAAGGGAGTGTGAATTTATCAGCTTTGTCTCTCGGGTAAAGGGCGTCTGAATTTATTAGCTTTGTCTCTCGGGTAAAGGGAGTCTGAATTTACCAGCTTTGTCTCTCGGGAAAAGGGAGTCTGAATTGATCAGCTTTGTCTCTCGGGTAGGGAGTGTGAATTTATCAGCTTTGTCTCTCGGATAAAGGGAGTGTGAATTTATCAGCTTTGTCTCTCGGGTAAAGGGAGTGTGAATTTATCAACTTTGTCTCTCGGGTAAAGGGAGTGTGAATTTATCAGCTTTGTATCTCGTTTAAAGGGCGTCTGAATTTATTAGCTTTGTCTCTCGGGTAAAGGGAGTCTGAATTTACCAGCTTTGTCTCTCGGGAAAAGGGAGTCTGAATTTATCAGCTTTGTCTCTCGGGTAGGGAGTGTGAATTTATCAGCTTTGTCTCTCGGATAAAGGGAGTGTGAATTTATCAGCTTTGTCTCTCGGGTAAAGGGAGTGTGAATTTATCAACTTTGTCTCTCGGGTAAAGGGAGTGTGAATTTATCAGCTTTGTCTCACGGGTAAAGGGAGTGTGAATTGATCAGCTTTGTCTCTCGGGTAGGGAGTGTGAATTGATCAGCTTTGTCTCTCGGGTAGGGAGTGTGAATTGATCAGCTTTGTCTCTCGGGTAAAGGGAGTGTGAATTTATCAGCTTTGTCTCTTGGGTTAAGGGAGTGTGAATTGATCAGCTTTGTCCCTCGGGTAAAGGGAGTGTGAATT
>NC_047026.1:24810758-24831423 GCF_902652985.1 Pecten maximus
AAAATTTTTCTAAACCCTCCCCCACCACATAACCGGCTGGGAAAACTTTAAGTTAAGCTAGACAGTACTTGCTTCCCCTACTTGCGGAGTTCACATAAACAAGTTGATTCTATATTCAAGGGCAGATGTCGACCACTGCAGAGAAATTAGAAACACATGAATTTGAAAGATGCAGGTTGATGAAGTTTATGGTCGACATAGGAAATATTGACGTTTCCTTGTGCGATATTCACTCAGATGTGTTCGATGCATTTTTATATGTACATGAACAATTGCATAGTCGTTCCGTTGTTAACAGTTTAGTTTTTATTTTGAAAATGTGACATAACCCGGATTTGACCTAGATTTGTATGACGGACGTCGTCGATGAAACAGAATACGCTTACTCTTTCGAAACACCTTATCTTACTCATTTTACTATTTTTGTTAATATTGCGCGTTAGTTTTATCGATTTTGAGTTTGAATTATGAGTCCGTAACTAAGCCAATAAATGTCGATATTACTCAGTGATCTATATGCGACATTGGTTTTCATTTTTATCTTTTATCATTGCCTGTTGTGTTTGAAACATTCAGCAATTATGTTTGGTTTAGGTAATATTGGTTAGCGTCCTATTAACACAGCTAAGGTCATGTGTGTGTTCGCGTTGTCTCCTTGTGATAGTGCAGAACTAATATCGACTTTATAGTGTTACCTCACTGAAGCATACTACCGAAGACACCCAGTAGGACACACAACCTGACCACATTATACAAAGGGCCAAGCAGTCGTGACACTCCCGAAAATGCTAATCGTAATTGAAACAAATCTCGGCAAGATAACAGAACCAAAAGTCTTCCGACGAACGCTCAACTAAAGGCCAAAAGTGAGGCAGTGTCTAGGGAAACATTAAGAAGAACAAAGTTACCAGAAAGATCATGCAATGGGGGCAGCAGGTGCAATTCTGACGTGCTATATGCAGTGCAGCAGCTATGATATATACAATGTACATGTCAGCATGCAACACGATACATAATGATCAAGGTAAAGCAATCAGACGTGAAGCAAAAAACTACAGGATATTTCATATACAAGGAAGAGGACAGAGGGAAATCTACTGAGCCTTAACTTAAATGCATTATTATATTATGATTGGGTTGTTTCAAAAACACGCAAAATGTCGGAAGCAATTTTGAAAGTCGCCGATCTTTCCATTGAAACAGTCAACTATGCAAAATTATGTTTGTCTTTATCGATGTTCGTCTCTCAACGAGATAGCATATCGAATACATACCGAGAAAAATACCTAAATTGATTGATCCCAGATGTATTGAGAGGAGCCATTTATGTGAAAGGACTTTATTACAAGAACGAGAAAGAATACGAAGATAACAATGAAAGCATCATTCCGACCTATCGATAAAAATAAGAGAAAATACGAACAAAAATACAGATTTGCATGGAGACCATATAAAAAACAGAAGAATAAGACGAGGTTGTAAGAGCAAGCGTTTATTGTCATCGACCATCAAGTCTGGGTTTCGTCACAAACTACTCATTACTACTGTACAAAGTATATTTTTCCTGATTTTATGTACTGTACAACAGTCCGGAACTGACGTGGTAGCAAACTGTATAACGATCAGTAAATGTCATTATATAAAAGATCAGTTAGGTCTTTATTAAATGGTCGCGATATCCACATTTCTATTCAAAAGACATTGTCACAAATAACAATATTTGCCTATTGTAGATTTTGTTTTTATCCTATAAACTCTTCACTGTCAATCCCTATATGGTGACCACATGCCCCTATGTTCGAGATGTTTACATTAGAAGTACTAATTTGCGTAATATGTACGCAGTATCAATTTGTATGTAACTACTACAAGAATCAATTATTTTATTATCATTTTCAAACCTCTTTTCCCGATTTCCACAATTGCGATCCCTTGGCATAACTGTCGAGTCCTAGAGGGCATCTAAACAACTATATGATGCGGTTTCATATTCGGTATTTTGCAAAACCGTATGTATACAAGACTCAATCCACATTTATAAAAGCGAAGCATTCAATATCTCTCTTCATTTTATTATATTTTAGCCTAATACAGATTTGATTAAAACTACATTTTCAAAACACTTGTTAGGCATATTCAAAAATGTAGTTTAAAGTTCAAACACTTGTGAGGCATACACACACACAAAATAGTTTAAAGTGCAAACACTTGTTAGGTGTTCACAAAAAAGCAGTTTAAAGTTCAAACACATGCGAGGCGTTCACAAAAAATGAAGTTTAAAGGTAATAAACACATAACTTGAAACCGGATTTTCTTTGCGACGCACTAAAATCAACTGCTACATTTAACACTTATCCCATACCTCTGGCTGCTAGAAAGATGGACATCGATAATATTGTTTTTTTAAACCGAACATATCACACACATACTTCGTCTGATTGTTATCATCTTGCCTTTAGTATGTTTTGTGTATTTTTAAACTTCCGCGACAATACCCCAAATTCTTAAGAAGAATATAACTTAGTTATATTTTTTTAATGAAAATTTTTAAATTGCCTTGAAAAAATAAGGACTATTGATGACAAGGGTGGTCTGGCTACTTCTTTTGCGTTCTTTAGCGGGTATTGAGTTGTGTTCTGGTTGATTAGGAGTGCTCCCTATAGCTTGGCGTTACTGTATAGTTGTAATCAAGCAGTTTAGATGCTCAGCGCCTGATTGCTTTCCCATTCGAAAACCAAGACACAGTCCATGATGTAACTATTTGTTAAATAATATATATATCAAGTTTGACTTATATCACGGAGGTAATTGTAACTCGTAACCAAAAATAATATAAAAAATCGACGATTCTACGTATGGTATTCATGGATCACTCAGTCGGTTATAATTTTATTTTTTCTCTCTCCTCAACCTGCCTGCGCCATTGTATCACACGCCCTACTCATGTGATTTTGCTTCCTACATGCAATCAAAACAAAACGTAATCTTTTGAAATATGATTTATTTTTTGCGTAAAAAACAACATCAGTCAATTGTATTATTGTTTTAAGATTGTCAGACGTGTATACCTATTAGCATTGTTTTGATATAACTGCATTATAGGACAAAGACCGAGTTTCCATACGATTGCGCTACAACCCCCAAAGGTCACCGCCACAAAGTCGAGGTTTACAATAGTCGTACTCTATACCGAGATCTGACAGTCAAAATATCGGTCTTTTAAAACCGTAATATGCCTTACTTTAAAACCCGTGCAACGCTTCACTGATCACTGTATACTGATTAAGTATACGTGTGCCATTTTCATTATCTTGATATCAAAACTTATCTATTAAATGTCAATATCTTCCAACGATAGCTAACACCTATATAGTATAAACAAGAAGTATTTTAAATGTCATGTTATATTTTTTCAGTGTGATTAACATTAAATATAATAATTCTGCTTATGTAAGCTTGCACTATATTAAAGTTCACCCCCTCACCTGAATTCTCTGTGTAGATATATAAATATCATTATTGACCATCTTCACACCTCTGCGAACAGGTGACGATCTTAAGAATATTCGCTATAAGCAAAACCTCATAATGTTCAGAACTAATCAAGGTACATTGTACCTCTACATCAAAATGTCATTGGACTTCTTATTATTGAAGATTGTATCGGTTGATGTCTATACAAAACGTATTTAATTAATATTATATAAACCCAGCATGGGACTTTTCTATGTCAAAATCGTTAAATATTTGTTCGATACTGTTGGATAGTTTAGTCAACATAAAATAGCTCAATAAATATTCAATCTATATAATAAGCTCTACAAACGAACTTAATAGCACGATAAAATGTATTTTGGACACGATGAAAAACGTGTAACCACGTCATCGATTGACTTTAACTTAAACGTACCTGGACATTTGTTGAAGGTAAGGCCGCATTCATTTTTTAGAATTGGCTGAACATCAGGTCAGTGCCAGTATAAAACATAACCACTAAATACTTTGTGGATACATATGCAACTTCTCTAGACAAGGTTGCTCAACGCAAAGTTGCAACAAATTGACATCGATGAATTATCGGTGAATTAACCAGCCTGAGGAGATACGAAACTAATATATCACGCTTCCTTCGCTAAATCAAAGGGTCCAATTTTATCTATATAGACTATTTATCCCCGTGCTGTCACGCTATAAATAGCAACGAAGTTATGATTGTAGCTTTGCGACCTTGTTAGGACTACTGGCTCTAAACTATAGTCGATATGACAGTTTAATTCCGCGCTTATGTCGCCATTTTTCGTCGGCTATGGGGACAGGGTGAGGCAACTCATAATAAATAACCTGAATTTCGTGACTCCATTCCATTATTTACTGGCATAGACGAATAACAACAAAATACAGCCTTTTGTTAGCATGCGCACTGTTTTTGTCCCGTGCGCTTTGTCTGTAGGTAAACATTATATATGTCAAAACATATTTTAACTGAAACAAAAAAGTCCAATCTCTAGGCCTATGTACATGCACATATATAATTATAACTTTTTTAATTGATTGTTTACATGTCACTGTTCACTGATAACCGGAAGAGATTCGTACACCGATTCTGGTTCGTCGTAATCCCGGAGCAAAGCCGTATTTGTGTCTCTTACCCAATTAGCTATCCGAGAATGTTTTTCATCCGATAGATGCACAGGGCTAATACATGGAACCGGATTATCATATGTCACTTTTTGGAACATGGTGGATCTGGGTTTTCCGCCTCCAATGATGTTATATTTCGTTGTATTATTGGACGTGCGCAAGTGACTGTCACGTTGGTTAGATCGAGGAGAAGAGACATTTGGAAGGCTAGGCAGATACCTCCACGAACTCCTTTCGCCTCGTCCCTTGTGGTCACGTTTCATAAAAGAGGTTGCTATGTTTATAACGATTTTTGAAGTTCCGTGACTTTGCGGCCGTTCGATCTCAAACGACGTTTCTCGCGAAAGAGGAAGTGATGTTGATAAATTTGTCCTAGAGCGATCAAAACGGTAAGGAACTTTACCATTTGATGTAAACCGGATCTTATGTCCACGGGGATGGCCTATACTACGTGACATCAGAATCCTGGAGTCATGTATCCTCCGGTCTAGCTCCATGTGTACTTCCGGTGTTGGTACTACTCAATGGAAAACCTCATATAAAGTCTGTATCACTTAGGTTCTTGAATAACTGTATTCGTATTGGATTGCTGTTTTTAGATCACATCATTAACTTCACCAAACCGAGTATAAATTAACCAGCTGATTTTATGGTTAAAACGAATTTAACAGAGGACTGTACATAATCCGGGGACTTAAAACGTAGTGTTCTTACGTTATGTGTTTAAATCACATAACGCTTGTACGGAGATAAAATGGCACAATTCGGACCGATCGAAATCGATCAGTGATTTCCATGATCAGGTAGAATTACTTAAGTTGTAAAACACGATAACCAATTCCTGCTAGGATTTCATGCAAAAAACATATATTCCAAGGAGAACTTATCAATTCCATGAAGTTGCAGGAACTCTATAATGTAGATGCAGGTGATACGACTGTTAACACACTACTCCCTCTCAAGCTTGCCCGGTATATACCTGTCCGTTATAAATCTGGGACGGCTTCAATATCTAGACCGTCCAATGTTAGTGTAGGGTCCTGTGTTTTGTCCCGCTGTTAGATCCGTTGTAAATATAAGTTTTGTTTCAACACAATGCGTTTGAGAATGTAACAAACATAGGTATTCAGTAGACCTGTCGATGTGTGTTAACAGGCACCGAGTTAATAATATGCTTCGATCTCTTCAAAGATCGCCGCAGGTGTATACATATATGGGAATGTAACTAAATATTACAGTTGTAATGGACAGCCATGTCACGTTCAAACATCGGTAATGTTTATTTTAAAATCCTGCGTGGATTAAATTGTCTCTTTCAACAGTTAACTAGGTAGTGTGGAAATCGATACATGTACGTTATAAACCCTACATTTTGTCTACTCTGGAAATCACAGGTGTTCTTGCACATTGAAATAGCTATTTCTACTGTACAGAAGCCATCAATAAATAGACGGTCACATTAGACAGATATATAATGAAAATGATTCGGTGTAATTACATGGACATTTTAAACATACATGTAATTATATGATCGAATGAACGTCTATTAAACGTACACACATACAATCATTACATGACCAAGCACATTAGATGTTAATCGAGGACCATCGACACATATCGCTAACAGAAAGCTCCGAAGGAAATAAAAGAAAAATGTAAATATATATATATTCGTACACTCACGTTTAGTTTAATTGTTTTGTTTTTAAGAGTTTAAAATCTTCGCAACAGCCAGGGTCATACGAGGACTGGTGACAAGGAGAACCTTAAGTCAGAAAACAAAGCACAGAAAGACAGAGTAATTAGGAAAGAGTGGAAAGACTAAGATCTCAAGTTTTGCAATTGGGTCAGAAGATCCATTATGATCTCTTCAATGGACCTTAATTGAAAGCCACAAAAGAAAATCGCCGTTTCGTGAGTTGCCCTCTACGATTAGTATGCAGTGATATACAGCGGTGGCGGGGCACAATAAGTCGACTCAAACGACATGCATTAAGATACAGCAGGCATTTTCTCCCCCTTCCTACACAGCTTCAGTTTAAAACGAAAATATGTCTATGGTTACTAATATCTTGTGACAGAGACCATCTGCTTTTAGATATTTCAACATTTTGTGTATGCCAACAGTTTTAAATAACAGTTAGACTTGCTATGTTGTTGTAAAAACTCTTGTAAGTGTACGAGAAACTATTAAAAGATACAGTATATAGCCTATAATTCATATAACTACATCACACATATCATCTGATATCGAAAATACACTTATCGCAGTGGCGTCAAACAATACAGCGTCATTTAGTGATGACGTCAGAACGCTGCTCTTCATATCACTGTACAGATGGGAATTATTTCTTGTAAGCTGTAGATCATTGCAATCAAATAAAAAGTGTTTCGCTATAAATGGTTAATTGGTTTGGTTTGGTTTATTAATGATTAACGTCCTATCAACAGCTAAGGTCATTTAAGGACCGTCTTCCGTGCGTGTGGCATGTATGCGTGTGGCGAGTACGTACAGTAGGTGCGTTTTTGAAAGCTGCAGTACGTCCGGAACTTTTGCCGATTTATAGCGCTACCTCTCTAAAGCATACTGCCGAAGACACCAAACAGGACACCCCACCCGGTCATATACTGACAACGGGCGAACCAGTCGTCCCACTCCCAAAATGCTAAGCGCTAAACAGTGTAGCACATTCTAAGACGGTGAATAAGGGATGGACTTTTAACGGCCCAACACTAAAAATCTAAATATATATCGGTACACTCAAGTAATGTATAAAATGAAAAAAGTAGTGGTTTATGACAATTTTATCACAATTGTCTGTTAAAATGAGTAAGTGGAAATGACGATGCCGCTTTTGCGGCGCGATCTACCTTTTCATGACCAGGTATTCCGATATGTCCAGGATTCAAGCAAAATATAACATAACTTGAGGTAAGATTATGAACTTGATCTGATAATCTCTGACATATAGTCAATCTCAAGTAGTAAAAAAAAGTCGGCCAATAAAGGAACAAAGTCTTCTAATGGGTATGCTAATAGTTCGCAAGTTTGGAAGAACTTGTCACCACAGTTATTATCGCCCAGAAAATCTCACATTATTTTGATTCCATTTTCATTGTACGTCTTCTATGCCATAGTTGGGTGTTAAACGAGAAACACTACAGTATAGCACAGTCGTCTGCTTCTGGTTAGATTTAATAGGAAAAGAATAGCCCCCTACTACTATATCAACAAGGTGTAACATTTGAAGATCTACGTTGCATCGACTGTTGAACGTAAGTAGACCTGATTGGTCGACAATTATAGTTAGTATTGTTCATAGTGCTGTCGACCATTCTGGTCTACTTCCGTTCCACAGTCCATGCATCGTAGATTTTTAAGTGTTAAACCTTGTTGATATAGTAGGGTTGGGCCTAATATATTTTTTTCTATTAATAGTAAATTTCGTTATCTTCAATAGATGTATCTCACGCAAGCACCACACGCATACATATCGCAAACAATGGAGATCATCCTTGAAAGACCATAGCTGTTGATAGAAAGTTGAACCATATAAACCGAACCGTATCCAGTGGTATACTACGTTATTCTGTCTGTTCTTATTTTTAGACTATTGGCAATCATACACAACAAATTTAATACGGTAAGGGTTTTTAGGTCATCTGACCCGTGCTTCGTCCGTCGTCGTCCGCCGTTCGCCGTCCGTAAACTTTTCACATTTCAATCTTCTTCTCAAGTTCCATCAGTGGGATTAAAATGAAACTTGCCAGAAATGATCCTGCGATGGTCCTGACCAAGTGCTGTTATTTTTCGGGTTGGTCCGAAATCCAAGATGGCCGCCATAGCCGCCATTTTGAAAACACATTTTAAACTTCTTCTCAAGTTCCACCAGTGCTGTTGGGCTGAAACTTGCCAGAAATGATCCTGAAATGATCCCGACCGAGTGTTGTTATTTTTCGGGTCGGTCCGAAATTCAAGATGGCCGCCATAGCCGCCATCTTGAAAAACACATTTTAAACTTCTTCTCAAGTTCCACCAGTGCTATTGAGCTGAAACTTCCCTGAGATGATCCTGATATGATCTTGACCAAGTGTTGTTATTTTTCGGGTTGGTCTGAAATCCAAGATGGCCGCCATAGTTGAAAAACACATTTAAAACTTCTTCTCAAGTTCCACCAGTGCAATTGAGATGAAATTTGCCTGAAATGATCCTGATATGATCCCGACCGAGTGTTGTTATTTTTCGGGTCGGTCCGTAATCCAAGATGGCCGCTGAGGCCGCCATCTTGAAAAACACATTTTAAACTTCTTCTCAAGTTCCACCAGTGCTATTGAGCTGAAACCTGCCTGAAATGATCCTGATATGATCTCGACCAAGTGGTGTTATTTTTCGGGTCGGTCCGAAATCCAAGATGGCCGCCATCTTGAAAAACACATTTTAAACTTCTTCTCAAGTTCCACCAGTGCTATTGAGCTGAAACTTGCCTGAAATGATCCTGATATGATCCCGACCACGTGTTGTTATTTTTCGGGTCGGTCCGAAATCCACGATGGTCGCCATAGCCGCCATCTTGAAAAACATATTTTAAACTTCTTCTCAAGTTCCACCAGTGCTATTGAGCTGAAACTTGACTGAAATGATCCTAATATGATCCCAACCAAGTGTTGTTATTTTTCGTTATTTTTCGGGTCGGTCCGAAATCCAAGATGGCCGCCATAACCACCATCTTGAAAAACACATTTTAAACTTCTTCTCAAGTTCCACCAGTGCTATTGAGCTGAAACCTGCCTGAAATGATCCTGATATGATCTCGACCAAGTGGTGTTATTTTTCGGGTCGGTCCGAAATCCAAGATGGCCGCCATCTTGAAAAACACATTTTAAACTTCTTCTCAAGTTCCACCAGTGCTATTGAGCTGAAACTTGCCTGAAATGTTCCTGAGATGATCCCGACCAAGTGTTGCTATTTTTTGGATTGGTCTGAAATCCAAGATGGCCGCCATATCCACCATCTTTAAAAAACACATTTTAAACTTCTTCTCCAGCTCCATTGGTGCCATTGAGCTGGAAATGGGTGAGGATGTCAATGAAGGCGAGCCAACATAGTGTTGTTATTTTTTTTGCCTCGTAAAAACCTTGACATGGCAGCAATATGGCGGCCATTTTGTAACTTGATTGCGCAATCATGGTTTTCCTGAACAACACCTATTTCAAACTTCTTCTCAAATTCCACCGGTGGGATTCAGCTCTAACTTACCAGAAATTATCCTGAGATGGTCCTAACCAAGTGTTGTTATTTTTCGGGTCGGTCCGAAATCCAAGATGGCCGCCATAGCCGCCATCTTGAAAAACACATTTTAAACTTCTTCTCAAGTTCCACCAGTGCTATTGAGCTGAAACTTCCCTGAGATGATCCTGATATGATCTTGACCAAGTGTTGTTATTTTTTCGGGTTGGTCTGAAATCCAAGATGGCCGCCATAGCCGCCATTTTGAAAACACATTTTAAACTTCTTCTCAAGTTCCACCAGTGCAATTGAGATGAAACTTGCCTGAAATGATCCTGATATGATCCCGACCGAGTGTTGTTATTTTTCGGGTCGGTCCGTAATCCAAGATGGCCGCTGAGGCCGCCATCTTGAAAAACACATTTTAAACTTCTTCTCAAGTTCCACTAGTGCTATTGAGCTGAAACCTGCCTGAAATGATCCTGATATGATCTCGACCAAGTGTTGTTATTTTTCGGGTCGGTCCGAAATCCAAGATGGCCGCCATCTTGAAAAACACATTTTAAACTTCTTCTCAAGTTCCACCAGTGCTATTGAGCTGAAACTTGCCTGAAATGATCTTGATATGATCCCGACCACGTGTTGTTATTTTTCGGGTCGGTCCGAAATCCACGATGGTCGCCATAGCCGCCATCTTGAAAAACATATTTTAAACTTCTTCTCAAGTTCCACCAGTGCTATTGAGCTGAAACTTGACTGAAATGATCCTAATATGATCCCAACCAAGTGTTGTTATTTTTCGTTATTTTTCGGGTCGGTCCGAAATCCAAGATGGCCGCCATAACCACCATCTTGAAAAACACATTTTAAACTTCTTCTCAAGTTCCACCAGTGCTGTTGGGCTGAAACTTGCCTGAAATGTTCCTGAGATGATCCCGACCAAGTGTTGCTATATTTTTAGATTGGTCTGAAATCCAAGATGGCCGCCATATCCACCATCTTTAAAAAACACATTTTAAACTTCTTCTCCAGCTCCATTGGTGCCATTGAGCTGGAAATGGGTGAGGATGTCAATGAAGGCGAGCCAACATAGTGTTGTTATTTTTTTTGCCTCGTAAAAACCTTGACATGGCAGCAATATGGCGGCCATTTTGTAACTTGATTGCGCAATCATGGTTTTCTTGAACAACACCTATTTCAAACTTCTTCTCAAATTCCACCGGTGGAATTCAGCTCTTAACTTACCAGAAATTATCCTGAGATGGTCCTTACCAAGTGTTGTTATTTATCGGGTCGGCCAGAAATCCAAGATGGCCGCCATGGCAGCCATCTTGAAAAACACATTTTAACTTCTTCTCCAGTTCCACTGGTGCCATTGAGCTGGAAATTGTTGAGGATGTTAAGGAAGGAGGGCCAACAAAGTGTTGTTATTTTTTCAGCCTCGTAAAAAATTTGACATGGCAGCAATGGCGGCCATTTTGTAACATGATTGCGCAATCATGGTTTTCCTGAACAACACCTATTTCAAACTTCTTCTCAAATTCCACCGGTGGGATTCAGCTCTAACTTACCAGAAATTATCCTTAGATGGTCCAGACCAAGTGTTGTTATTTATTGGGTCGGTCAGAAATCCAAGATGGCCACCATGGCCAACAGTGCCACTATATACTTGCTACAGAGAATGCATACTACAATAATATAATATAAGGGTTTTAATTTAGAGTCAGATGACCGTTTAGGCCCCTGGGCCTCTTGTTATATACATGATTTCCTGCCCAAATCCTATTGTATTGAAATATTCTTAGCAGATTTAAATGCACTTCATATTCCCATAATGCGCGCAGCACTGTCGCAGCACTATAGTTGATTGTAAAACAACTCCTGATACTCATTAAATGAAGGAGGTAATGCTAAATTGTATTATTGCTTATCGATATGGGACAGGGGAGACAACTATTACATGTATAATATCAAAGGAACAGTTCTACCTCTTAAAGTACATTGTGCCATACCAGGTTTAATATTCCATAAAATCTCGAGGGATTTTACAATAAGATAGAAAACAGTATATTTTCAATGTTATTCACAGGGACATCTATTACATTTGTATAATTCGCAAACCTCTCTTCACAATCTAATTTTATCGGTAGCATGTAGACATAAAAAACCCTTTGTTCCGAAAATAATCGACTGTTGCACCTGAGGCAAGCACAGTAGAGAAGTTTTACTGAAAAGAAATGTACTTAGCAGCAGAGTTTGAAAGGCTGCTACATTGTTTACCGATTTTGGTAACGGTATAATTACAAAGGTCTCCAGCGCCCTGTGCTACATATTGTTTTCTCAATCAAGCAAACGTTGGTTGTAACCTTGTAAACCATATTCATAAACAACTGAAGTATTTCACTAAATACATGTCAGAAAATTGAATCTGAAATATACTCTGACGGCTTTTTGATCTTATTGAAATATCAAAACATAAATAATTAGTACAATTGTATATCTAAAGTAAAACTATTTGAATATTAAACTTAGCGTTTTCTTGCATGAAAATAGGCCTGCATGTACTTGAAAGTAATATATATTTACAAACTGACCGTAAACGTAGTGCATTGTTAAACTGTACTGTAGTTATAGCCAGTGTCCAACATGCAATATGTAACTAGAACTGTAAGCCGATTGCTGACTTATGCCCAAACTCCCCTCCCTGTTATTTGCAAAATATGTTGAATTTTTACCGATTTAGAATTCATTTGGATTAATATAAAATCCGCTAAACAACTGAAGGGTCTTTATCGGAAGATGTTTTATGACAAATAACCATAGCAACTATAATTCTGAGAAAAACGTCCTTTATGTTTGTGTGAACTTACCTTGGAACCGGATCACCAGTTAAGGAGTTGTCCAGACAAGGAAAACATGTTCATAATGACCGGCTACCATAGCAACCGAAATGTTGGAATATAACAGCGTGGAATCTGCCCACCAGTTTAGGATGAGTGGTTCCGACGAAGTGGTTTTCAGAAAACCTGTTCACAGTGACCAGATACCAAAGCAACCAAAATGTTGATACACATGATCCTTCATATTTGTGTTAAGTTTCATTTGAATCGGCCTACCGGTTAATGAGGAGTTGTCCGGACAAGATTAACTTCGTTGCGGGGGTATAATGAGGACGGGGGATGGAGCGTTTTATAGTGCAATTACACTGAAATGCCATACTTTAACACCGTTACATTGTATTCTACCTCGTCGTATTGATACTGACAAGGGATTATCAAACATTAACGTTACCAAAATGAATATTAGGCAGAGAACATCTACATTTTACCCATTTCAAAAGATGCAAAATACAGTGTACCATTCTTGATTTGGATGCATATGGTAGTATACACGTAACTATTCTTCAAAATGTAATCTGTAGTTGAATATTGAAATTATGTTTACACAGTTTGCATCGATATTTCTACTGCAGTGATGGTGCAATGTACCAAATACTATACAGAGTCTATACCTCTGTGTTAGAGTTGGAAATTCTCACAATCCTTTGCAATAATTTGTAATTGTATCTTTCCTAAGCACTTGACAAATCACATTTACGGTACTGTTTCCTGGTTCTGGCACCGACGACAAGGCGAGATAATGTTATCCTGGTGTATAATAGTGTTAGAGCCGACAAAAGCCAGTGTAGATCCGGGCTGTTGGGAATTAGTATAGCATTGTAGTGATGTTGGCAGCTGGTAACAAGATCATTGCTTACTGTTCACTTCCTAGTGTAGAACATTATTCCAATACAGGTTCTTGTATCCACACCGGCTGACGCGAGTTTTGACGAACTCGAAACGCCTTTATTGAATCAGGACATTCTAAACAATGGTGACAACTACACACTGTCTATTTATCTTCGCATCAGAAGATTCGGGAAAGGTTCTTACAAATTCACTCTCACAATGCAACTTCCCTTGCTAATCCAATAGATCTTACATAGTAACAGATAATGTTTAGCGAATTGGATTATCTGTTAAAGTATTAAGTTGTATTACTACAAAACGTACAAATGATCCTAAAATCGAACAAAGCAGGAAACAGAATCAAAACAATTATCAACAAGTACTAATTATAATGGGAAACCATTACAGATGTCCCCCAAACGCCCCCGCAGTCGCACAATTATGTTCGGCATCCCTCAATATTCCTATATACCAAATTTCATTGAAATCGAACAACATCTAAATTTAGACCAATCAGAACCCTCCGTATGGTTGCTATGGCAACGAAACCCATTCAGTTGATTTTGGAGCCCCCTAATACCCCTACATACAAAAAAATTCATCAAAATCGGACAATATCTAAATTTAGACCAATCAGAGGTCAGGGAATGGCGGCCATTTTATTAAAAAGTGAAAGTGAGGTTACACGAGTGACCAGTGTCCCATGATGTACCTACGTACCAAATTTCATCAAAATCAGACAAATGTAAATTTAGACCAATCAGAGGCCAGGAAATGGCGGCCATTTTGTTAAAATGTGGAAGTGAGGCTTAGGGAGTGACTGGTGTCCCATGATGTACATTGTACCTACATACCAACTTTCATTAAAATCGGACAATATCTAAATTTGGACCAATCAGTGGCCAGGAAATGGCGGTCATTTTGTTAAAATGTGGAAGTGAGGTTACGGGAGTGACTGGTGTCCCATGATATACCTACATACCAAATTTCATTAAAATCGGACAATATCTAAATTTGAACCAATCAGAAGCCTCAATTTCGTTTCCATGGCAACGGACGGGTTCGTAAGTGGTACCTTTTTGTTCGCCTTCCCTCAATACCCCTATGTACCAATTTTAAGCTTAATCCGACAACATCTAAATTTCGACCAATCACAGGCCACCATTTCATTGCTATGGCAGCAAATCTTTTCAGAAATGTTACCACGTTAGTTATTCCGATCGCGAAAAGAGCACCTGGTTGCACACCCCCATACACTAACGAGTATATCTGTGAAGTTTGATGATGATCCGCCCAGTAGTTTCTGAGAAAAGTGTCGGAAACCTCCGCGTCGGAAGAAAGTGGAAGAAATAAGAATAATTAAATAAGTATTTATATAATAATCCGAATTTTTATGTTAATAACCGTAGCAACTAAACAACAACTGTTCTGAATGCGTATTGAAAAAAACTAGATGATCTGACCAAACGGGAACATTGTACGATGCTTACTTGCCGAAATATACGCAATTTAATTCCAATCTAAACCGCCTCACAGCTTAAGCTCGCCATCTTTGTTCAAATCAAAGCATCTGTGCGTTTGAAACAGTAAGCTCTGCAAAGCTTCTAAATGATATTGTGATCATAAATTTTAGGAGTATCAAAGAAACGAAAAGTAAATTTTAAATCATTTAAATTTTGATTGGTTATGATTTAGGTAAGCGAATAGAAATAATTATTTACAAAGGGAATTCAATTTTCTACTCAATACTGATAATTTTCTTTTATTAAGATATTTATTTCTTTCATTTCATTTCAATTTAAAGGGAGAATTAGATTCCCCAAGATATTCGCGGGAAATGAATTTGATGACGTAACCGGAAGCGCATGCTTTCAGAACATGACCTGGAAGATATGTTCACCTGTAAACGACAGAAACATGACGATAATAAAAACAGAAGATTATCGAATATGACTGGATTTTTTCCGTATTTGTTGAGACACCAATGTGCTAGAATACAACGAAAGGTAACACTTATTTAATTCATAGCTATCGTATCAAATAAAACGAACAGTCATTGCGAAATAGCAGTGTCTGCTTGCTGAGCTAGACCTACTTTCGTTTTACAGTTTACGCACATGGTCATTTAAATACTTCATCTTCACAACCATTGTCTATATACATGCTTGTCCGCGACATTGTTCTATGTGGGAATATTTGTAGTTCTGTACAGTACAGTGTAATTACTTTTTTTTAATTGACTGGTCTGGTTTGGAATATTTATATAATTAACGACCCTGACCACAGGGCTACGTAACTACATTTACGTTTTGAACACTTGTCTTTTTACCATACGACTCATAACCTGCCGCAAGTTATTATAGGTTAAAGAGACATATCAAGTGTGTCTCAGGCTAATCATGATTCATAGGGTAAATAGAGATATATATCAAAATGCTTCAAAAAGTGTTTACAAAACGAAAGGATTGTGACGAGGCTTTGTGCCCCGACTGACATTGCTTAAGGCACTGAGCACAGGGGTTGGTGTTGATAACACATAGCCCTATTGGGAAAAGTTATTTTGTATTACAAGATCAATTACATTTATTTATTTGCCTCCACTATACGTACGGATTGAAGTTGGGACCTCGAAAAATTACTGTTACAGGCTAGGAGAAAGAGAAAATGTAGCAGCCAGATTAGGGCTCGAACCCGGGACCCTCCGAACTCTACAGTAGACGGACACTCTACCACTGAGTCAAAATAAATGTCTGGTTATTAATACATGTTTTTGGGAGTCTGCAGTGTTCATGTTTGTCTCCTTTTGGTAGTGTGGAACTGTGGATCTGATGCCAACTTTAAGGTTAACTCACTAAAGCGAACCTAAATTGCTGAAGACACCCAGCACAAGAAAAGAAAATACACATTACAGTTTATTATCGAACCTCTGTATCTAATCGTCTTTTCTAACCAAAGGTTGATTATTTTGTATTCAACCTTGGCATATTTAGCCTTGCATTTAATTCCCCTCATCCGCCACATAATAGTGTAACTTTTTACTATAAAAAAACTTGAAACTTATGATTGTTTCAGCACTGGCCACCTAGTCTTTTCCTTTGTTGCCATTTACATTAAGAATATAGTCAATTTAATCTTTCCTAATTGATATAAATATAGACAATTTTCCCCGAATAATTTCAGCAAAAAATCTGACATATTGCACAAATCACCTCAGTACTATGTACATGTGCTGTCATTACTATTTACACTTCCAGGGACTTGCCATGAATTTGAACCCATGGTCTACCCATATGTAATACACAATTTCATTAGATACTCTTAAAAAAGACACACACTAATTGGAAAGCTTGTTTGTTTCTACGAACAGGTAAATGGAAAAGAGGGTACCCAGTAAATTGGTGGGTATGATTTTTTTTAAACAATCTGGCAAAAACAATTCAGCACAGGAAAATTTCAAATAGTGAAACAATTCAACACAGGAAAATCTGAAATAGAACAATGTAACAGTTCATTGAACTGTTTAAGCAACAGATATAACCAATGGATTGAAAACCTGGAGATATCTATATTTTAAGCGTAATTGAATTACACATACATTGTAACTTTGTATTACTGACAGTTAAACAGGAAACTACACAAAGGTAACAAATATTTGCAATTTAGGAAAAAAACTGATTCGGTGGAAATCTTTTTAAGGTTATGATGGGTTAGTAGAAACAAAGCTTTTATTCTATTTGGCCTATCAAGGCAAAGTCATGAAAATATGGTTTTAGAAAAAAAACTTTGGTCATTGAAGATGATAGGTTACATACTGGACACAACAGGGAATGACAACAGTAAAAGCAGAAGAAAACATATGTACATTTGTATGTATGGAATGTTTTTCTCTGTCAGTTCTGACAGACTGTAAATTTAACACATTATGAAGATGTAAAATTAAGCTCATTTTACACAAATCACCAGATTGTATTGTCTACATTTTTGAATTTAGTTCATCTCTATTTCCACACTATTCTCTGTAGAAAAAAATGTTTTTTTTCTTTGTTATAAATCCTCACTACAACTATTAAAGTCAAATATATACATATATATATATAAGGGTCAAGGAAGTAATATGAACAGTATAATCCAGATAACACTGGATCCTCACATAAATGTATGGAGGATACGAATTACTTGTAATGATTATATGGGGCAAAGAAGTAATTCAAACAGTGTAAACAATAAGGTTTGTTAAATTTTCGAGGCAATCCGCCCCTTTATCAAAACACAAAAAATCACAAATACAATCACATAATATATATAAGAAGTACTGGAAATACAATATAATACAATAAGAATAATGTTTTAGTAACTGGAGAAACCACAATGAACCCTTCGGCAAACGTGGGCCGAAGGCGGATACTAGCCTGACTGCATCATGTTCAAACACTAGAACGCTATGCGACCAACGGCAGAGATATTTTGAATTCCCCCGCACGTGAAAGTATTCCGAAGAGTTCAAAGACGATTCGTCCCTAAACACTGCTAGTGGACGACATTGCATTTATATAAAAAAATGTTGCATTATCGTCTCTACAGTGATTGATTAAATATCGTGTACAAAGTCTGAAAAACTTTAGAAAAATATGTGTTAGATCATAAGAATTATAGAGAGTGGTGTGAAAAAACTGCTACATATATATTGCATGTAAAAGGATATGATTCTTGACAACTTGACTACAGAGCAGGAATTAAGTTTTCAACATCCAATGCACTCCACATCATATTGTGTGTTGATATTTTTCTGTGACAATTATAATTAATACACATCATTTTTAGAATACTGTGTTATATTTCTTGGAACAACTCAAACATAAGCATTTCCTTCAATTCTGAAATCTGTAAAACACAGGCTGTATAAGTGAATCATGTCATTTAGGTTGACATGGAACCAAATACAACCCGAGGGAATAAAACCATAAAGAATAACTACGTGACCTAAGATTTGACAAGGATAATCCACCATTTATGATATACCGGTTTCTTGTCAGAGGAAAGTGATTTTGTGTTATTCTTATAGCGGGCAGTGGTCATAATCAAAATTGACTACTGTCAATCTCGTTTCTATCCTTTGTGTTCGCCTACTAATGATATAAAACAAGATGCCTAAATAGAGGACTTCTATCACCCACCTGGATATGGACGTAACTATGGGAAACACTCTACATTTCTGGGGATTAGTTTGGTTTTATTTGTTTAACGTCCTATCAACAGCTTCGGTCATTCAAGGACGGCCTCCCATGCTTGCGATATGTATATAAAACCCCTCTCAAGTCTGAATTAAATACAAAATTATGACTTTTAACCCTCCCATCCAAATATCTCACAGTTACAAAATTATGAGCAAGAAAATAATTTCCTGTATTAAAATGTTCATCTTCGCGAAACCAAAACACTTAAATCTATTCTGGACTATTAATACATTGAAAAGCATTGGAATTTTTTTAATGAGTTTAGTAATTGGAGGATATTGAATGGTTTCCCGTTTGATATAACATATATTTCACAAGTATGACATTATAGATATTTTCACGAGTGAAAAATATGCTATCATAAACGGGAAACCATTCAATTTTCTGTTATTACATTCATATACTTAAAATCAAAATTAAAACATCGAAAAATTAATATTGTCAAAATGTGCGGGAATCAGCTATATAATTCATGAAGTCATCTCCTTGTGACGTTACTCCACGTCAACTTGACGGCGCGATTCAAGCATTTTTGCTGGTTTTGGAGAATTTGTGCATGATTACAGCAAAATAACCAATTTATCTATCATCGCTTCGATTAGAAAAATCGACAAGTTTCAATGAGGTGAATACAAAGGTTTGCTATGATTGGTCAAAAGTGAAACATTTTCACTGTTCATCGCTGTAGTGGAAATATAAGCTTTATTAGTTTGATAAATGTCTCTATTCCACTGGCAAAAATGCAATAAATTGTTATAACTGGTTTCATAATGATCACCTTAGTTTGTCCTAAATGCTCGGAAATCCTTGTTTACTGATTCAACATAAAATAACCTAAGCTTTTAAAGCTAATCGAATATTGTGTTTTCTGTGTTCATATCTAATATGTTTTTTATTGAAATATTATCCGGCCCAAGGTCAAAAACAAAACAAACAAAAACAAATAACACCAAACAAAGCAAGGTACAAAGATGTGTCGAGACAGCCTCAATACTTTTCTTGTCTCTCTGAGTTGGTCACTTGTTACTACAAGAAGCTATCACTTTTACTTTGTGTTGTGTACATGTCTCTCAATGAGAGGTAGCCAGTTGAGCGTTCGCCCCTGTGAAGAAGGCTTTAGGTCAGTCCCCTGGCCGAGACATAACAGTTTTTTAAAATGGTAATTGCTACGCCTGCTTAGCGCTCAGCATTTTGGGAGTGGGATGACTTGTTTGCCCGTTGATATAATGTGACCGGGTGTGGTGTCTTGCTGAATGTCTTCGGCAGTAGCATACTTCAATGAGGTAGCAATATTAATCGGCAAAAGTCCCGGACTATCACAAGGAGACATACCGCAGTCTCCCAAAACACACATACGCATCCTTAAATGATCTTAGTTGTAGACAGGACGTTAAACACATAATGGTTTGGTTTGGTTAAACACATAAAACCAAACAAAAATTGCACATGATATTGGAATAGTATTCACTGCTTTCCCATGGTGTTTTCCAAAAAAATCATATTGTATAAAAAACAATATTATTGCATTTCGAGCATGCCAAAACGGTTTCCATGCAATTTTAGATAAAATTTGTGTGATATTTGACAGACAGCTATCGGTAGCAAGATTCTTGCCGACATCAGATTAGACTTGTACAAATAGATTTACATATCTAGATTATTACTTATGCACACATTCCAAACATGTATACAGTGCTCCCAGACTAAGCAGACTTTAAACAATGTTCTTTCGAAATGAAATCACTAAATTGTCAAAGTAATGTTGTTAATCTCTTTAGAGCCACATGTTACTTATATAACTTTTGGAACATGCCCTTGCTTTCAACTAAATTAAG
>NC_047026.1:24831923-24853700 GCF_902652985.1 Pecten maximus
AGAAAATGAAATGTGCTAGAAATGTCCACTTAAGTGATATATATATATTCTGAATTTTAACTCAACCTTGCAAGATATGGGTCCGTTGACATGACAATTTAGCACATAGCCACTGAGCTGGACTTCACTTTACAACAAGGCTATAGAAAAAAAACCATTAGTGACGAATTGCTTCTTCGTTATATATGGTAAAGATATTATACACAAACTATTTAAACATGTAACATGAGATGATTGTTCATATAACTGGTTTGTAAATTGGTACAGGCTACTGCTAAATCAAACATGAGTTCACCATATAGAGAAAATTCGAACATGCAGTATCTGCACAAATTGCGATATCCTTGTGGAGGATCGTAAAATCAATCAATTGTTAAATACTGTTGTTTGATCTGATCCTATGAGCGTCTTCCTTTAGGATTAAAAAAACATGAAACTGTTCATTTGAAATAATTTAAGTGTGCATGCATGATCCCGTTTTTGTAAACAAAATCAGCCTGTTTCTGCTGCTTGTTTACTTATAGGCCCCCTGTTATTATTAAATAAAAAAACACACGGAAACAGTTGTTTGTATCAATTAATAAATATACATAAAAACTTCATAAGGTTAAATAGAAAAATTGTCCCTCAACGTAATGGTTATTTAAATACTTGGCTGTATGCCTTCAAATAGGAAAATTGCCAAAATTGATTTTGGTACAATCTATTTAATTAGTGAGAATGGTGGGGGAAAATGCACCACTTTAACAAATATGCTCAAACTAGGGATTAATTTTCAAAGGCCTATGTTTCATCTGGGAACTAGTATTGCACGATGTATCACGTTATCTAAACAATTTTCTCAATAATGCGCTCCGAAAACTGATCATACAAGTTAAAGAAAACAGTCGACCGTTTGTCCTTGAACACAAGTCACAAAGTTAAAATGGGAATTTGGAGGAAAATCATATATGGCATGTTCTATGGGTCCATTTTGACATTATTCAAATACCGATGCCATACACAAAATTCCTACCCAAGTGATAAAGCTGAATTCTTATTGTTTACAAATATGCGTTCTCCGAAAAGCACATGCTGAAGTTCGTTAAAATCATAATTTTCTGAACGGCTTAACATTGTAGATGTCTTTTTGGCCAAAATATGGCGAGTGTAACTGGGCATAAAATCAAAACAACATCAAACAAACGAAATATATTGGATTATGATCCTGCACGCACGTACATATATATTTCAAAATGCTAAATGCGAAAATGGTAGTTGCTACTCCTATTTAGCGCTCAGCATATTTGGAGTGTGACGACTGGTTCGTCCATTGTCAGTATAATGTGACCGGTTGGGGTGTCCTGCTGGGTGTCGTCGGCAATATGCTTCAGTGAGGTAGGACTATAAATCGGCAAAAATTCCGGACTATCACAAGGAGACTTACCACGAACATACCGCAGCCCCCAAAACACACATGAACACTCGCCACATTCATATTGCACATCCTTAAATGACCTTAGCCTTTGATAGGATGCTAACAAATGTAACTAAGTCAAGTCAAACCGACAGCTGCAAAAAGTTCAAAATTCTGTATAGATGTTAACAGTATCGAAAATGTGTTTTAGACTTGTTACGCTAGCGCTATTATAGAATTTTTTTCTTTTTTTTAGAAGTTTTAGATCAATGTAATCAAATATTTTAAGTGCAAATTGTTCTTTGCATGCGACACACTGATGCTGTACCGAAATCCAAGACTTACTGCTTTAATGTTTTCTGTGCGAATTTATAGTCACAATTCTTATCGATGACTTACATCAAGATGCAATCACGAAATCCTTCAAAGGGAATATGATTTAAACGCACACGGAATGTTGAAGGTAAACAGAAAATCTTTATACACGATACTTGCTGGATAATTAATGCCGAAACATACAAATCCGGCTTCATTTCCCTTAATACGCGACCTTCTTCAATAACGTGTAACACTGTCCGACAGGACAACCTGTGGGCATTCCAGCGACAATCCTATTCAATACATGTGGTAATGACGGTTGTGCAATTTTGTTTTAATGTTTCACGCACCTCTAGGTATATATGCTTTTTTCAAACATCACCGATAATTGATATCCTAACTGAAGTGTTCATACCCAGTCTGCTGTGGTATAGTAACGACACGCTCTTCCTTTAGGCATTTTTTTCCTGTCCCCGTCTTGATATAACCTTCATCATATTACAAAAACTTTAACAACGAACTCGAGACAATAAAACAGTAGACACATAACCTTTGTTCTTTTCCAGACTAAATCCAAATTTGGACTGACTTGTTTCCCCATGGGCTTTAACCAGATTTGGCTTACAGTATTCCGATATAGGGTCGTTAGAACAGATTTATGTAAGGTCGCGCGGGATTGGATATTGCTTTTTCTGTAAAGCAAAGAGGCTTAGGAAAACTGCTTACTCAATGCCCTGTACTTATCATCCCATTCTAAATTATGTAACATTTCATTTCAACATCTACTGAAAACGTTAGGGTATATCGGAATATCTCGACAATTCCGTCAAAGCTCGAACTAGCAACAACTTGTTCTAGGGATTCCAAACAAAGGCTACGGGGACATTGAAATTGAAATTAGATCCCTTAAGATGGATATCTTATTTTCATAAGAATGATAAAAATACAAATTCTATTGCCCTGTGGTTGTTTAAGCTGTGAACTATTTTTGATTCAGCGGAACATGCAACACAATATATCGGTTTTATTTCTTGTGGTATATTCTTGGACGCTCGTTCATTTCTATCGATACATCCCAAATTCTACTGACAGCAAAGAAATGTACCGAATATGCATACGTCATGTGTGGTGTGTCTCGGTTTAAATAGATACATATTAACAGTTCTGGAAACATGTGTAGGGGCTCAAGACGTCTATCGTTTTGTTTTGGCGTTTCTCCAGTTCCTTAAGTATATTATCTGCGAATATTGACGACATGGTTTCAGGTCTGGCTGAAAGATACATAATTGTGATAGGAAAGTTCTGAGTTACACTTATAACGCATTAGACATTGTGCATATTTTATGTTTGTTTGATTTTCAATATGAAGAAGATTATTAATTGAATGGGTTTTTTTTGAAATATTCCTCTACCGAAATGCATTGGTGCCTTACAATACTAATTGGTTTGCTTAAAGCATCTTTCGAGACAGCCGCCCTCATTAGAGAAATATTGAATACACGCATTTCGACATCCCAACTAATTGAAAAGCCCTCGAGGTCAGCCATATCCAACAAAATACCGTGCTGACTGGTCATAGAAAGGAGTAAGAGTCGGGTTTATGCCCAGATTGTAACGAGGAACGTTGAACGCTTTAAACGCTCTCACAAGAGCGAAAGAGGTCGATTGGTGATGGAAAGTCAAATAAGAAACATTGGCGCCGTTTGTTTTCAGCGTCAAGGAGTGTAAGATTTAAGCGTACTTATAAATAATGTATTGTATTGTTCTACGGCCCATTGATAATCTGTTTTTTGTTCAGGGAAATTTGAAAACCCAAGAATAAGCACTGCTGTATCTCGCTGCATGTTGGCCATAGAGGGCGACTTAAAGTGGCCCCTGAAGAATCGGGGTTTTCCTCCGTGTCTTCTGTTGTGATATTATGGATATTCCATTCCGTAGGGGAGAGACCAAATATAGACCTGTCCCCACTCCAACACTTGATCTGAAATCTTTCGCATTACTGTCTTTCTGTGCCGTTTTGATGTTTTCTTAATCTAGGGTCTACAAAACACATTTTCTATGGTACGTTAAAGAGTCATTCTAGAAAAACATACAAATATGAAATGACAGAATTATGAAAAAATAAAGTTTCATATAACTGTATGTATTTATATTTTCTTGGAACATGACTATTACAGATTTCTGCAAAGTTTCACCCACGGGATCCCATCCACAAAAAATAAGAGTGGTCTAAAATGCACAGATTTTTTTTGTAGTAACGGAAGTTAAAATCAAATTTCAATTTACATCAATTATTGAACACTCAAAATTAAAACAAATTAAACTGCTTTTTTAATGTTAAACAATGCACAATCATGTTTCAAAAACAAAAACAAAATTCAAAGTAGACATCGTTTGTCTATAAATTGATAATTGTCGTCTCAATTCAAAACAGTATTGTAAAATTTTCAATTTAACAATGAACATTATTTCCCAATTCCAGTGATATCAGAAAAATAACTTTTAATCAAACAAATACATTCGTTTTATCTAAAATATTGTAGAAAATAACGAAACTTAAAACAATTTTTCAAGCACGATTTTTTTTATGTTCTGTGACCTTTCCAGTAATATCGGTAACGGAAGTTAGAATTGACGGTCACGGAAGTTAAACACAATCACAACAAATGTTCTCCCTTGAACGTTGATGATCTCTGTTCTTAATGTATTTTCTTGTAGCAAAAGCGTTATAAGAATAACACGACTCACAATATACAGTAGCTACGACGTGTCTCACATGGACATTCCATTGGTAACGGAAGTTAATGTATTCCATCTAAAAGACGGATGCCTCTGCTGTTAATACGGCGGCCTCGGTGCGTTATCACCAAAAATACATCAGAAATATACAGTTCTTGACATGCTCACAATACTTTGGGGAATTATAGTTACACTGTTTTAAAGGTTTTCACTCGGAATCATATGTTCTTGCTAAGATAATCCTGGTAACGGAAGTTATTACTTTTTGTTTCTGAAGCGATGTTCTATTGCAGGTATGACAGTTTCATCAACCATCTTGTACACCCTTTCGCTTTTCCCTGAAGCTACTGGTGGGGGAATTTCCGTTAAGATATCTTTGAAATCCATCCATATTTCGTCTGAAGGCGTCGGCCACTTGAAGCGATCTTCAACTTTTCCTGCGGGGGACATAAACTTGATGTGCGCTTCAGATGCATCGATTTCTGTGATGACTCCAACATACCATTTTCCGTCGTACACTGCAGCAACATATACACCGACCTGAGGAACAACAAAGTCATCTTGTTGATCAACTTCCGGCTCCCTCTCTTCTTCTGCCTGTTCTATTGCCGACGCTTCTTCAACAGTTGCAGTACGAATAGTGTGCATTTCCCAGCCCTCACAAGTTGTTGTTGTAATATCTTTGCATGACTGACAATGGCATGACACTAACCTCAGCTACCGGCGTCTTGTTTATCGGAACAACGGCATGTACTTTCATGGTACCTTGTACTGGTTTGACGCCTCGGGTTTTTTCCTGTAGGTAAAGTTTTGTAGAAATCGGCAGCATCTTGAATAATAGCCTTTGCTTGCTTGATAGCCATATCGGTTAACCTTTTCACACTAGCACCTAGACTATCACATGGTCCTTTCCCGTGTCCCGCTTCTAAGTAGTCCCATGCAGCATCGACACCAAACTCTTCCTTGTGGTCACACAAGCACTCGAAAATGGTCTTGTTTCTGTATTGTGATGTTAGGGAGTCTGTTAGGTAATGCACAAATTCTAGTGCGGGATACTGTTCTTTGATGATAGCAACCATCTTTCTCATCATACCAAATACGGTGGTTGCATTGTGAGAGAGAGTCTCCGAGACACCAACGATGCTCATATGTGACTTTCGGTGGTCTTTTGGGAAATAAGCGACAGCTGTGTGTAATGTTACCATACTGGTATTCCAATAGGCTGACTGGATTTCCTCAAGAGCCGAGCAGGTGTAGTTCTCGGCAAAGCCCATCCAAATCATGACATGTCCTTGTTCCAGGTTTCCTCTAAGAGCATTCATTTCTGCACACTGGATCTTGACCCTTTGTACGTGCTCTCTAAATGCAACAATCTCTTTCATGAATGCTTCCACAAAGTCATATTTTGGTAGTTCCTCTTGGACTTCATTCGGAATTTGCCGTTTTCAGATACCTTCTTCCACTCAGTAAATTTCACACGTTCTGTGTCGATACTGTTAAGTCTTGCTTTAATCTCCTCATTGCTATTAGAATTAATAAATGAATCTGGATTCCTTGTGTATCTGTGGTTTTGATTGCTCAGAGACCGGAGCTTTAACGCCATGTTTTGGTGACGAGAACACAGACACGTATTCCTGTTACAAAAAATTGCCAATAAAACGTGTTTCGGCCTCATTTAAGAGAATTGAGATCTGCATATTGTAACTTCTTGATATTCCAATTGAAATTTTGCATGTAGATTGTGCAGGTACATATAGTCGTTTAAGACTCGTTTCTGTTCCTTATCTTTTCCAATCGTATCTTTTTTACCTGGTAGGGTTGTTGCGTTATCCTCTCTCTCCAGAAATGCCTTAACTTTCTCAATAATTGTTTTTTTCTTTTCAGCACGTTTCTTCTTTCTCAAGCGGTCTTTCCCTTTGACGGTTCTCCAGTTCACTCCAAGAACTAAACTAATGGCCTTGACACTATACTTCCTGACAATCTTCACAGAAACTGCAATTTTCTTTTCTTTTTCCCTCGTTTCTTTCAGATCATGCTCAAGTACATTGGCGAAGAGAAGTCTCTTTCTAATGTTTCCGTGTTTTTTCGGACTAAGTCCCATACTTTTCAGCTGACTCTTTGTACCCGACTTTGGGGTTAAACTTTCGGTACACACATTTATAGCACCTTCGTTGATACTGCTTGGGCCCTTATTCTTACGCAGCCTCTCGATTCTTTTCTGGATTCTTTTCTTGTAACGGAATAGTTTTTTGTTCTCATCTTTCAGTAATTCCAAATCACGATATGCTTGTTTTCAGAGCATGGCTATGCCTCTTTCGGACACCTTGATCATTTGATTTCCTCTTTAAAGGGAAAGCTACCGTTATTGGTGCGTTGCTTTTGCTTGGTCCAGGACGTTGATAATTTGCTGCTTTAATTTGTTTTAGTACCTCACGTTTCTTGCTTAAATATTTCTTGACCCTGGTATTTACATGTTTACGACGTTTCTTCAGCTCAGATGTGGATAATTTTGTTAAGGTATGTATTCAGCCCGTTTTCTCTCTCTTTCGTTTTGTTGAAACGCTTTGTCGTTCTTTTTCCTTTCTCTGTATCTACGCTGAATTTCTGCCCTGGACTGTGGCATCTGAAAAAGATACAATACCATTTATAACAAAAGTTTATAAACTTTAACAACGCGGAAGTCAATTTTCCTATTAAACTTAACATCCGTTACCAAATTATACTATTACCGTCAATCCATTGTTTAGGCATTATTAGAAATCTTAAATGCGTATCTCAAGTGTATTTTGTAATGAAATTGTTACTATTGAAACAGTAACAGTGATATAAACAACGATAGATGTGACATTTGATCCAAATAATTGCTGTATTAACTTCCGTTACCAAATGTAGTTAAAGATCCGTTACCAGGGGTATTTATTTCCCAAGACCACGACACCAGTGGCAACAAGTACGAGATCTCACACGATTCCAATACACTTATCGATGTACGTGTATGGTTGTAAGACACAATTTTTAATGCAAAAACATGGATAAGGCAATTTATCAGGTCGAGAATTTCATATTAAAATTATAAAGATATCTCAAAACACTTAAATGGAATTTTGATAAAAGTCAACAGAGCACGTTTCATATAATGGCGGGATTCAACTTCAACAACAAAAAGACCGGAAACGGTGGTTGGCGTAATTCTAATACTGATTTTTAATGCTGAAATCGCACAAATAAGTGGGGTTTTGGACCTTAGCTGTTAATAGGACGTTAAACAAAATAAACCAAACCAAACCAATGTATATCTCGAATGGATTTATTTATGTAAGAATGCAAGACATTACATTCACAAGTTTTTCATAACCGTTATTCAATCCGGTTAAGTTAATCGACGAATCGGCAATTTTATCGACGAACTGATTCTGGGTTTGTCAACCAAACGCGGTAATATTTAAGAAAATCATTTCTATAAACCAACAATAAATCATGATAGAAAGCAATGATCAAACAGGAAACAGAATAAGATCTTATTATAAGATTTTTTTTCTCAACATCTGTACATAAACCTTGTATTTAGCGACAAACGAACGTCATAGTTCTGCTTTTACGAGCATGGCTTATAAGTTAATTAAATGCAAAAAATACCTAATGTTATGGATGGTTCGTTTAGTAGATAGTCTATATACAAATAAGATACATCGGTAGCGTCCGATTTCACAAAAGGAAGATATGCATATATATCTATACGTTAGCGACGGCGTGTTTTTTTTTGATAAACTTGTACAAAAACGGAGAATGACTGTAATAATCAAATATAAGCGATGCATAAATTGTATCGAATAAGCATTTTATTTCATACATATATACAGCCATATTTCATGATATGATATCTATAAAGCCATCACTCTGGGTGTGATTAGGCGGTATTATCAAATATTCAGTGCCTCAAAAAGGAATTGAAAAACTGCCCTGCAAGTAGAGTATAAGAACTGTACCCCCTGCCCCCATTGCACGATCGTAAGAGGCGACTAAAGTTCGGATCTTATCTTTCTTCTTGCTTAACAACTGTCTTCCTAATGTCTCGATTTACAACACCTCACATATGGTCTTTTGCCGATCGTTCGCTCCTGTGTGTAAGGCTTTGGATGCTTTACATAAATGGTAGCTTATCGCACATAGTGGAATCTGTACTTGAATGACCAGAGCTGTTGATAGGACGTTAAACCAAACAAAGCATTGAAAGTTAGCTCTTATTGTCCACCGTTGTCGGTATAAATTTGTCGAGGTACCCAGGGTCGACACACAAAATATTTAACAATATATTTGCTTCAATGCAAGGTTCTTGGTCAGGCACGACAAAGCATTAAGTCCATTCAGTGAAGTAATCGGTTTTTACTAAAATATACTTTTCTCCTGTGTGAACTATGTCCATGACTACTCGTACTAAAGGCGCACATACAATGTACGGTTTCACCCTTTCCATGTATGAACATGGTAGCCATCATCTCTTCTGAAATTCTATACACAAAGAACACAATTCTGCCACCTCTTTACTGGAAACAATCCAGGAAAATATCGTTTTTAACTCAAACTGTGGTGCGAGGAACAACGAAGTGTCCAGTCCAAGGATTTTGTGTAGCTTTTTTTAGTGTTTCCTTAAGGATTAATACTATTAGAGTGGGTTTTCCTATTATCGGACTTCTCATTTTGTATAAAAAAAAAACCCCATCAAGAATGGTTAGTTAATCCAAGTGGGACCATACTTGCATTGTCAGCAAGGTCGTGTAGATAAACCATCAGCATTTCTATGCTATTTTTCTGGGAGATGTTGTATAACAACGTTGTAGGTTCATAGTACCTGTTAACATTTTGCCCGCCTGCCAGGGTACCGTTTCACAACGCACACGTAACTTTACGGGTACCCGTAGGATTTACGTGCACGTAAATTTATAGGGGGTGTTTCACAAAGCCGTACGTAACTTTTCACAACTACGTACAGATTTACGTGTACGTAACTTATACCGGAAGTGGACATATAAAATGTGATGAAATACATACAGTATCGTATTAATCAAAATAGATTTGTTACCCCATATTCTTATAAATTTCTACATTTACGAGAGACGCTCCGAAATAAAAAAAAAACGTGAAGAATTCGAAACTCTTCAGCGTGGAGGTTTGCGAAGACGACACGTAAACAAATCGCTGTCAGATTGTGTCAACAGCGAAGATGGAAGGCGACGGAAGAAAAAGAAGGCCCAATTTTACGGAGGCAAGAGTGTCATGGATAATACATGTATAGACACCATTCAGTGTAAATTCAGTTCAGTAGTAACAATAAACAAGAAATATCTTTAAAAAAGATAAACGGCGTAGTTTTAATGCTGGTGGTTATAATGTAAAACTACTGGTGAAATAAGTTAACGAACTACATTGTAATTAATAAATGCGCAGTTTCAGCACGGATAACAAAATTATATCAGTTTGAATCAGTTTTGGTGATAATAAGACTGCAAATGTGTCATTTGAATAGATGCATCCACTCATTCAGCTTGCATTCAATTTAAAAGGGACATCACGGTAAAAACGTTGCAATTTTCACTGAATGTACGCGTTTTGTTCCTTTCCAGTTATGTTTCTGTGCTGTCCCAATGTTCACAGTCAATCCCTATGTCCAGCTTGACCACTCGATTTAGTTGGGAATCCCCCTCTAAATTTAGCGCGGAAATTATTTTTAAATCATTACGTAACTGTTTTGAAATCGTGGCAGCACAAACACACGATAGTTTACAAGGCGATATCTATATTCATCTGGGTTAGTTGGATAACGATATTATACAGTGGTTTAAATGTTAAATAACACGTTCTGTATATATTACGGCACACATATTTATGTGTAAATAAGTGTAAACATTGTTCATATAGTATAGTGACAGTAGCGATGTACTGGTACAGACTATAAATATTACCGAGTTTGTGGAACTATTACCGAGTTTGTGTTAATATTACAGAGTTTGTGGAAATCTTACCGAGTTTGTGTAAATATTACCGAGATTGTCATGACCTACTATCAAACAATCAAGCAGAATACGAGTGGCGTCCGTATTACTGCTGTTTTCATGTTTGAACTGTTACAGTCTATTGTACTGCTTCCCAAGTTTAATTCTAGGATTGTGTTTGACCCATTTTCCTATTATTATCTTCATTGCGGAAGCTGTTATCGTTTTCAACCGCAGTCGATTCACATTGGAAGCCATTTTGTTTCCATGTGTTTTAGTTTGTTGTGCGCATGCGTTTATCGTATATGTCACAAAATTTTTGCATATTCAGATTGTTGTTCTGATAACCTTTTGATAATTGATAATTGATGTTTTTATGTACATAGGCCTACATCATCGAATTCGAATGGTTATTGTTCAGAAGGTTATTTTTTTAAAAAGATATACCCAATAAAAAATACAAAATTTGGTTTACCGTGAGGTCCCTTTAACTTTGTTTCGTTTTTAACTGTATATCTGCATTTTGCATTGACCGCTACATTGACCAATCACATACTTCATCTTGACCAGTAACGCCACCTGTCGCGTCATATCGGGGCCAAAACAAAATTAGACGGCTATGCCGAAAAAAGAAAGCAGAGGTGTGGCAGCGGATCAGACAGGTAAGACGGACAATGCCCAAGTCGTAATATTTAAGACAAACATGTAAAAGCAAGTGTTTAACTCTACTATAGATCTAATACATTTTTTATATGGACAAACTACGACTGTTTGTTGTTATTCACTCTTGCAGTGTATAAGGAAGACCACATACATGCACACAGACTGTCCATTATGACTGTAACAGACTAAATTGTATGCATAGAGCTGCGCATTATTTATTAATTCTTTAATCAAAGGTTTAATTCTTTGGTCCAGGTACGGAGTATGGTGTTACAAAACAAGTTAAATTACTTTTTAAAATCTGAAAAAAAGAAGAAAAAAGTTTGGTTTAGTTTATTTTGTTTAACGTCCTATTAACAGCTAAGGTCATTTAAGGACGGCCTCCCGTGCGTGCGACATGTATGCGTGTGGTGAGTGCGTATGTGTTTTAAGAAAGAAAGAAAAACTTGAAACTGGAAATTGCAAAATATTTTTGGATTGTCTTGTAGACAGTTTTTAACCACAGGGGCTTGAAAAAATGTCCTTATATTTTTATGATCCATAATGAACAGTTTCCAATTCCAATATCAATATGCATGCAAGTCAAGCCCCTACTGTATATGTTTAATTAAAGTATTAAATCAAAGCTACTATCATATCAAATATTTTGCGGACAATGATTCAGCCTAAGTCTTACTGGCTAATTCATCTTCACTTTTTCCTCCTGAAAGCAAACATGTACATACAGAATTACTTACATGTCATTGGTTTGAACAACATGAATAAAGAGGAACTTTTTTCAACCAATCATTAATCAAATGAATAAAATAGATAAAAAAAAACAATAACCAAACCAGGCTGTTTTATATATTAAATATATGCCATTATAGATACATGTCTTGTAATGAGACACCAACTAGAGATAATTTCACAAATACATTAATTCTAGAAAAGGAAAGGAACATATAGGAGACCATCAATTACAAGCTGGAGTTCCTTCTGGCCCAGGTACCAGACTGTTGATATCTAACAGGTTTATACACCAACCATATACTGATATAGGACTACATGTATGGAAAGGTTTTGACCTCAAAGAAAGATTCCAATGCCAACCACAATCAGTAAAATCTATTAGAGCACTGCAATGGACTTTTGAATTTTCCAATGAGAAAAAAGATTTATCTATATAACCAGCATACAACATTTGTTTTGGCTTAAACACACAATGTACCCTTTTCATGAACAGTATCAATGCAGTAAGCTGCACTTCAAGGAATAAGGAAGAAGTTAAAAAGAAATGGCAGGACATGGTGGGTGACACGAGGAAGAGGGAGTCTGCCCGCATAACCAGCCACAGAGGGACTGGTGGTGGGGCAGCCCCAAAACCCCTCTCTGCAATGCAGGAACAGGTACATATCATAGCACTGATTCAAATATAAAAGAAAGCTGCAAGGAAAATATAATGTGTAGAGATCACTACCGAGAGATCACAGCTTTGGAGTTGGAATGGGTTCATATATGTATACATTAGGTGTAGGTCAACCAGTTAATCCTAATGAGTAATGTGTAGGGATTTTCAAAATTGTAGTTGAACTTTCCCCGAAGCAATTTGGGCATTTGTATATTTCTCATTTTGACTTCAAACAGTGAACAGTTACTCTTTTCATTACATGTTTATTGTAATTCATTTGTCAATGTACACATTTGAGCTATGGTCATTCTATCTATAAAAGATTCTGGGTATTATGTTGAGGAGTACCATTGTTGGAATTGAAGGTGGTATTGAAAGTAATGGTATGTATTACCTTAAACTGATGTTGTTGTAATAAGATAACAAATGACATTTATTAACACTTTAAAGTCTATTTAATGTGGACACCACTGTAACTCTTACATGATGCTCTTGGTCATTCCTGGGAAATGTGGAATGTGGACTTAATATCCTAAATTCATTTTTCAATTGAATATGTCATGAATCATTTTGGGAATCCGAAATCAATTAAATCAACAAAATATTCACTATTTCCTACTGAGAGGTAGGTCTCAAATGGGAAAATCATTGTAGCATGAGCAAGAATAATTAATTACTTACAGAACAAAATTCAAGAACACAAGTAATTACTATTTGTTTTCATATATTGTCTCAGGAATGATATAAACTTCACCCGAACAGGTTTGCGGAACAGCCAGTTAAAAGACAGAGTTGGGGAAGTAGAAGGTGGAGTACAGTCATCCCTTATAGGTAGGTAAACTGATTTGTGAATATGTTAATTGATAATCAGTTACTATCCTTAAATGAATTGATTAATGTTTGATAGATTGTTAGTAAATTGCATGTGCACAATATACAAATTTTAAGTTATTCAGTTTGGTTTGGTTTGGTTTATTTTGTTTAACGTCCTATTAACAGCTAAGGTCATTCAAGGACGGCCTCCCGTGCGTGCGACATGCATACGTGTGGTGAGTGCGTATGTGTGTTTTGGGAGGCTGCGGTATGTTCGTGTTAAGTCTCCTTGTGATAGGCCAGAATTTTTGCCGATTTATAGTGCTACCTCACTGAAGCATACTGCCGAAGACACCCAGCAGGACACCTCACCCGGTCACATTATACTGACAACGGGCGAACCAGTCGTCCCACTCCTAATATGCTGAGCGCTAAGCAGGAGCAGCAACTACCATTTTTAAAGACTCTGGTATGTCGCGGCTAGGGGACAGAACCCAAAGCCTTCCTCACAGGGGCGAACGCTCAACTAAAGGCCAAAAGTGAGGCATGGTCAAGGGAGACATTAGGAAGAAGAAAGTTGTTCAGAAAGAAGAGAAAAGATAAGATCCCAAATTTAGTCGGCTCTTACGATCATGCAATGGGGACAGCAGGTACAATTCTTACGCCCTACCTGCAGGGCTATAAGTTATTCAGACTGTTATTTCTATAGATATGAATTAAAGTTGGTAGAAATAAAGAGGCTTTTAGAATGTATATATATTGAAATGTTCTGTAAAAATAGACATTCAAAATTACAGGTCAGTCTACATATACCCCCATGCTCCCACTTAAGCCTTCTGAGAGTAGTGAAACTGCACCAACTCCTGAGTGTTTTTCAAATGGTAGGTGTTTGGTTCTTTTAATTTCTACTTAGCAGTTACTTTGTTAAAAGCACGATTGTGTCTCTGATAAAATTTGAGTTGGTAAATTGATTTTCTTAAGAGCTGATATGAATAAATTACATTTACATTATGTTTCATGTTTATATTCCTAGCACTGCCATCATGTGATTGCATTTAATTGGGTTGCGTCATATCAATTTGTTTACTCAGACAATATGTTATGTCTTATTAGATGATGTCACCAACACTCGACAGAAGAGGAAGAAAATGTCTAGAACATTTACATCAGGTAAAAAAAAGGATCCGGGTTAAATAATTAAAAAAAGGATCGCTGAAATGCCTGCTCTTTGATAAAAATGAAAATAGAAATGCCAATATTCTGGATCATAGACTGACATTTCTTATGAATTTATTTAGGTAAATGGCCTGCGTTCATCTTTCATCTGATTTTGTGATGTGGTAAGGCATTGTTTTGATTTTATTCATTAAAAGTAAACATGCCATTTACCACATATTCATATACTCTTTAATCATTATAAACCATGTTAAATACAGCAGCCTTCCACAATTCTTATTTTAAAACCGTCTAGCCCAAGGGGCCAAGTGAGCTTATACGTGTATATATGGCATGGTGCAGCATTCGGTGTCTGTTGTTGTCATCTTTTCATTTAAACAACTGCTTTAGAACCAAGAGGCCCAGAGACCAGCTTATGTTGTGTAAATAAAATATCTTATCTTACATCCAGGGTAACAGGGGTTAAATTCATTTTTAAATATTGAACAAGTTCTTATGAAAACTGAAAAAGTTGAAGAGTGATAACATTTGGTCAGTGATATGCTTGGGTTAGTGGCTGTCACCTTAGGACATTGATATTCAAAGGCATGACCTCAGTTTATATTTGAAGGTCATTAAAGTCAAAGATGTTTCACCTTAAACCCAGTTCTCAGATTAATGCCAGGTGAGCGATACATGTAGGCCTCTTGTTTCAGTACTTTTTTTTCAATCATGACATTTTCATGAATTGAAAAAACACTCAACTCTATTTGCCCTGTGTAATTTCCTTTATAGATGACTTTGAGGTTTGGTTTGGTTTATTTTGTTTAACGTCCTATTAACAGCTAAGGTCATTTAAGGACGGCCTCCCGTGCGTGCGACATGTATGCGTGTGGTGAGTGCGTATGTGTGTTTTGGGAGGCTGCGGTATGTTCGTGTTAAGTCTCCTTGTGATAGGCCGGAACTTTGACTTTGAGGACCTTAGAAGGACGGCCTCCCGTGCGTGCGACAGGCATGCGTGTGGTGAGTGCGTATGTGTGTTTTGGGAGGCTGCGGTATGTTCGTGTTAAGTCTCCTTGTGATAGGCCGGAACTTTTGCCGATTTATAGTGCTACCTCACTGAAGCATACTGCCGAAGACACCCAGCAGGACACCTCACCCAGTCACATTATGCTGACAACGGGCGAACCAGTCGTCCCACTCCTAATATGCTGAGCGCTAAGCAGGAGTAGCAACTACCATTTTTAAAGACTCTGGTATGTCTCGGCCAGGGGACAGAAGCCAAAGCCTTCCTCACAGGGGCGAACGCTCAACAAAAGACCAAAAGTGAGGCATTGTCAAGGGAGACATTAGGAAGAAGAAAGTTGCCAGGAAAGAAGAGAAAAGATAAGATCCCAAATTTAGTCGCCTCTTACGATCATGCAATGGGGGCAGCAGGTACAATTCTTACGCCCTACCTGCAGGGCAGACAAAATAAATGAAACCAAACCAAATATTGATTGATTCACATGAAACTTGGTCAAGATGTTTAATTGCAAGAAATGCGCATTCAGCTAAAAAGTCAAGGTCAAAGGTCAAGGTCACATTTTGCATATTTTTACTTATGAACATTTTGTTATGACATGATGGAGCACATGATGGAGCAAAGTTATTCAGAAATTAAACAAGGCGACTACTAAGCAAAAGTCAAGGTAATTAAGTCAAAGGTCAACAAAAAAAGTCAAGGTCATATTTGTACCTCTTCACTGATATGTGACTATAACCTAACAACTATGAAGGAAGGTAACAAGTCACATCATAGAACATGTATAATGTATTAATTCAAATTGTCAAATGTCTACCTCAGCAATATTAGCAGATGATTATGCTCACAAGGTCCAATGGTAATAAAACAGCAAATTAAGTAGCAAAACTTATATATATGTGGCCATATATATTGGAAAATCCCCACAACACGGAGCCCTTACTGACCTGTCAGTTTTCTAGTCACTTACCCATCTGTCAGCTTTTCTAATTTTGTCTCGATGTTTTTTTCACCTGAGCCGAAGGCCGTGCATGTCTGTTAACTTTTTCTTGTGAAGTCAATAACTTCAGTAAATGTGAATGGATTTTTCATGAAACTTGGTATACAGCCTTATATTTGTAAGATCCCCGACAAGGTCAACAATGGGACCAATTTGGTCATGACTTACAGAGTTTTGGTCCTTAATTTGCTGTTTTATTACCATTGGACCTTGTGAGCATATCTGTGGTCAATATGATTTCATTTTGATGAAATTTGGTATGCTTTTAGCTTTATTATCAAAATACAATCTTGAATAGTTTCCTCATTGGGACTTGTGATAATTATAGATATGGCTCTTTACAGACTACAAAGTAAATTATTCTAATGAATTACCTTGGCCTACTCTCAATGTCCCAGCTGGGGTCAATATATCAAATAGTTGTGGTTTAAAAGCTAACATCATCTATCAGTACCAGGTATAAATATTGGAATTATATAAAGTTGACCATGTTTTCTTCAAAATACAGAATCCCAAAGGTCAGTACTATACAGCCAAATGCCAGGTATTTGGAAGAAAATTAAACTGATCTACCAAGTTATGTCCTCCTACTGTATGGCACTGGTCATAATACTAATGTGCCACAATCATATTAAACTAGTGGTACAAGTGAGGTGTGTTAAATAATAATGTTTCAGATTCGAATAAAGCATTACTGGAAATAGAAAAGGAAATACTTCATCTTGAAAAGGAGAGACTCAGCATTGAGCGGGAAAGAAAGGAGATGGAAAGGGAGAGACTGGACATAGAAAAAACCAAATTAGAGATGGAGCAGCAACGTTTGAAACTTTTAGAGTCTTTGGTGTGTCAAAATAAATTTCAAAATTCACCTCCTATGTCACTTTCTCCTATTATTAAATTTCTGTAGATGTAGCTAGTATATATGTATCAAATATTTTACCACACTTGACCTTCAAGCTTTTAAATATTTCATTAAATTTCATTTAAGTAGACAATGTCATTAGTTTAGGCAGCTGTACCAAATAAGATACCTTGAAATTGAGATCCGTCTGCATCCTTCTGCCATTCTATAACTTCTTTGTTGCATCATGTTCAACCACTGAATCACAGTGTGTGTAAAAGTCATATGTTAATATATGGGGATTTGTAAGGGATAAAAAATAACTGGAAGTAGTGAGCAAAATAAACATAAATATTTTGTATAGGAAGTTTTCGACTTGTTGAAAATATTAATGTAATATTCTCTGCTAAAACATATCTATAATTTGGCATTACTAAGTGCTTACGGAAAACATTAATGTATATTCATATTAACTCAAGTTCATAAATAACTGATGAGCCTATTAAAATGCAATTGTGAACATTACACGTGTGACCACAAGAGTAATTGACTTGGTCTGATACAGGTTGATCTGAATATTTTGTTGAATATGCTCATACGATAATTGACAGTTAAAATCTTTGTTGGATGAGGTTTGATAGGACATTACGCCCATCTTCCAGATGACCATTGTACGGTACATGATCTTGTTCTTGTTCCCCCAAGTTCTCCTGGGGGTCGGCGGCATGATCAATGCACATTTTGTGCAACAGAAAACAAACATAAATGACCTGGCATGTTTTGGCTGGGGAGATCAAAATACATCCAGTTGACTTGTGTAGACATCTGAAATGAATGTGTTGCATTTATTAAATTCATGCTATTATGTTTGAATTCTAATATTCCATTTATATTTCTTAGAACTACATTCATTTTACATATCCATGTACAATAATATTTAAATCGTGTTAGATCTTATAAAAAAAACATATATGATGGACATTTACTAATGCACAACGTCACTGTTAACCAGCAAAAATATGTCTTATTGACTACAAAGATTTGCTCTCTGAGCAACACGTGCAATGTGATATCAGGAAGCCTTGTTGGTTTTTTTGTTTGTTTTATTGATATAGAAAAAAAAGTATATATTCATAATACCTTAATCTTGACTTTAATATTCCAAAGGCTCTCTCAACCACATTCCTTGTCTTCATGCGAGATCTGTTGTAAAATGATAAGGGAATAGTGAGTTTTTATCTTGTGCTGCAGTACATTTATGAAACATGATATAAGTTAAATGATAAAGTTTAAATCATTTTTTTTATTCACAGTTGAATCAATTATAAATCAACCTTTGTTCTATTATCAAATTCTCGCCTTCAATATTAAATATAAGCTATATGCATCCATTTTTCTCATGAGAACCGGACTCTCTCTTATGGTCACAAGAATACAACATCATCTCACAAGATGTTTTGGAACTAATTTTAAACAGCCGAGTTTGAAATTATGAGATTTTTATATCTATTGTTGAAAAAAAAATTAGGTTTTGATTTTTATAAGTTGATGATTAAATCCATGAATGACTTTTGAGATATTTATGGAAACATTTACTGTAATTTGATTGATGCAAATTTTGTATCTATTTGAATTGAATTATCACCCATTAGAGATACTAATCATGGTTGGATACAGGAATAATAACATTATAATATGATAATGACATATATACATATTTTCAGTGGAATTTAAACACAATTACTATGCCTACTTAATTGGCGATGACAGTTTACTCTAGTCAATAAATAATAGTCATTTGATGTGATTTTTACATTATTGATTAGTTATTTTCTCATCATCATCCCTGGTAAGTAACATTGACCTATGTATAGTACAAAATATTCTTTTAAATCAATACAATACTGCATTAAAAATGTAATTCATCTAATAAGAAATATGTACCTGTAATATATTAATAAATATCTATATTTTGTATGTTATATTAAAGAATACCTGGATACATATATCAATTATTTCAAACTCTTCATCAATAAAGCCATCATCAAAATTGTTAACCGTTGAAATTTTAATTACCCCTTGCCTGCTGGGTCTGGCTGCCTTTTTTTGCATGTTATATTGATATGAAAACAACAATGAGGAAAAAAACATGATTTTATGATATGCAACAGTGGAATAAATTTATTTGAATCAAGCATGTTGTACTGTTTTTTATACTATATTTATAATACATTGTGTTGGTAAGGTATACATGTATCCAAATGGGTTCACTTCTCTTCACTTCTTGTTGTAGGAATGCCAACTGGTGTTAAAAGCCATGGCCTCAAAGGGTACCCTGAGTCGCCAAACAGCCACCCATTCATCTGCTGTTCCATTATATCGCCCACTTCACTGTTAGTCAGAATAAAACTGTCATGGACAGATCCGGGCCACTTGCAGATGACATTAATGAATCCGAGAAAACAGTATTGCTAATATTGTATCCAGCCGAACTTGTCCATTTTTGTACTTTGTCATGATGATAGTGATTGTGGTGTTGATGATGACAACAATGATGATTTGTTTTAAATCATATTTAGTCACTACGATGATGGTGTGACGGTGACAATATATAGCAAGCCGTTTGTGTTTTTACCCATTTAATTCAGATATATATTTACTTTAAATCAGCGATATATTTATTTACTGATAAAAACAGCACATATCTGTATTTATGTATAAAATAGGTATCTGTATTTTGGATATCTGTATTTTCTATTAAATTAATTGATATTTATTCAAATTAGAGATATCTTTATTTTAAAGTAAAGATATAGCTAATTATCAAATAAATAGAAATACCTTAATTGAAATGGAGACATTTGTATTTAAATAGATAAACTGTAATTAAATACAGATATTGCTATTTAAAATACAGATACCGGTTATCTCTATATAAATAGATATCCGAATTAAATAGGCAAAAACCCACATCGCTTAGCTTGCATAACGATGATGATGATAATGATGAAACTATAAATGAAAATTACCACATACATGACATAGCTGTTAAATATTATTTAACACTATAATATTGTTAAACAATTGCCAGTTGGAGGGCCACAACATACGCCCGCCGCAATATTTGACACTTGGAAGGGGGTAGTTTCACAGGTTGTAATGCTTTAAAATAAAGTATCATTGTTGGAAAGTTGGAAGGAGATATTGATACACATAATAGTGTGTAGTCGAAACCGAAGGGCAACTTTAAATGATGAGATGTATATACTGTATGTTGGAAATATGGGAAACCTTGGTTAAGACACAACACAACATTTAGTTCACATGTTTATATACAGAATATATACATTAAAAGAACCTCTTTGCAAAGAATCAGCCTCCTAATACCATTATTATGTGAATGGTGAGCAATTACAAAATCATCAAAGGGGAATAACTCCGCAAATACTACGGGTAAGGGACATGATTTTAGTATGCGACACTCCGGCTCATCAATATGTATATTTGTGTCAAGTATGGAGAACCTGGGTCGAGTAGTATTCGAGTTATGGTCCGGACACCATATGTGCCCGCCCGCCTGCCCGCCAACATGATAACATAATACGTTATGTCTTTCGTCGGACGTATAAAAAGGGGGTATATGACCGATTTAACAATGACTGAATGCAGTTTTTAAAAAGAATTTAACATGGTTTATCACTGACTTCAGATGACAAAATAATTATATCCCTAAATTTTCAACGATTGTTTCCTGGTTCGCCTTTTGGTTTCTCAAAATATTTCATTATCATCAACATAGGGGACGTCACTCTCGTTCACATAAAGAAAATAGGCGCGATAAGCATGGTTTGTTTACTCGGACACTCTAATAATAACTTACTTCAGGGAGTGAGTACAAATAGCTTGTACATTTATGGCATGATATCCTTTTCTGCAAAGGTAGACATGTTCGTCTACGATCGGTGCTTGAACAGGAACCAGAGTTCCGTCGATCGCCCCCACAACATTCGGCATTCCGGCAATTCCATGGAATCCTTCCTTAATAGCACGGATTTCTACTGCAGACGACGGTAATTTTATCAAGTTAGCATATTGAACAAAGATTTGATTTGTAACAGATGTAATACATCGACATGCTGTTGACCTGCTGACCCCATGCAAGTCCCCGACTTCAGACAAGAACCCACCTTTAGCATAATATCTTAATGCAACGAGAACCTGTGTAACTGGTGACACTGCGTGAGAACGCTTGGTGCGAGGAGATATGTCCGGAGAAATGGTATTGGGGATTTCAGTAATCACGTTTCTCGGCAACCGATATCTTTCAACTAAAGAGATATCATCTAGCATTTCCATCAAATTATGACGGTCACGAAACACTCTGTCTCTCTCCTTATTGCCCGCTGGTGCTGAAAAAAGTGCCAAAAAAAAAACCCGGTTTTTTTTTC